>NC_067474.1:165019333-165064333 GCF_947179515.1 Apodemus sylvaticus
GAGCCAGGCAGGGTCTTCTAGGACTCGAGGCTCCCTGAAGTCCTTGTGGCTTCCAGGTGTCTGTGTCTGTGAGTCAGCTGATGTGGATGCTGGGAATTGAACTCTGAAAGAGCAGTGTGTGCTCTTCACCACAGAACCACACTCCAGCACTTGCTGGCTAGTTTTAGCTATCAACTGGATACAGCTTAGAGTCACCTGGGAAGCAATTTTTTTTTTTTTTTTTTGGTTTTTTGTTTTTTGGATTTTCTCTGTATATCCCTGGTTGTCCTGGAACTCACTCTGTAGACCAGGCTGGCCTCGAACTCAGAAATCTGCCTGCCTCTGCCTCCCAAGTGCTGGGATTACAGGCCGGCGCCACCATGCCTGACTGGGAAACGAATCTTAATGAGGCATTATCCAGATCATTTTGGCCTACAGGCATGTCGATAGGATTGTCTTGATTATCATTGATGTAGGAAGATTGTCCTGGTTAGTGTTATCATTGCTGTGTCGAGACACCATGACCAAAGCAACTTGGGAGGAAAAGGGTTGGTTATTTCACAGTTCCATAGAACAGTTCATCATCCACAGCAGTGAGGGCAGAACTCAGGCAGGGCGGGAACCTGGAGGCAGAGCCGATGCAGAGGCCGTGAGGGTGCTGCTCACATGGCTTGCTCAGCCGGCTTCCTTATAGAACCCAGGACCACCAGCCTAGGATTAGGTCCACCCACAATGGACTGGGCCCTTTCTCATTAATTATTAATTAAGAGAATGCCTTACAGATTTGCCTATAACCCAATCTTATGGTGGCTCCTTCCTTCCTTCCCTCCTTCCTTCCTCCCCCTCTCTTTCTTTCTTTCTTTCTTTCTTTCTTTCTTTCTTTCTTTCTTTCTTTCTTTCTTTCTTTCTTTCTTTCTTTCTTTCTTTCTTTCTTTCTTTTTCAGTGGGACAAGTTTCTTTGTGTAGCTCTGTATACCAGGCTGGCCTTGAACTCACAGAGATCCATCTGCTTCTACTTCCCAAGTGCTGGGCTTAAAGGTGTGCACCACTACTGCCTAGCTTTTCTTAATTGAGATTTCCTCCTCTCAGATGGCTCTAGTTTAAAATTATCCAGCACAAAAACTCAGCCCATGGTGGGGGTGCCATTCCCCAGGTCGGGAATCCTGAACAGTATAAGAGAGGAGAAAGCTAGTTGAAAGTGAGCAAGCCAAGATGAAAACATTCTCTCTGCTCTTGACTGTATGACTTGCTGCCTGAGATCCTGCCTTGACATCCTCAAAGCAATGAACTTACCCGGAACTGTAAGCCAAATTAACCCTTTCTTCCCACTACACTGCCTGTCTGCCGCGCCCCCCCCCCCCTGCCCCCAGGATATTTTGTCACAGTAAAAGAAAAGAAACCAGGGGCTGGAGAGATGGCCCAGCGGTTAAGAGCACTGACTGCTCTTCCAGAGGTCCTGAGTTCAATTCCCAGCAACCACATGATGGCTCACAACCAACTGTAGTGGGATCTGATGCCCTCTTCTGGTGTGTCTGAAGACAGCTACAGTGTACTCATAAATAAAATAAATAAATCTTAAAAAAAGAAAAGAAACCAGGATACTGCCTCTTGCTCCAGAAGATCTCCAAGGTTGCTGATTTCTCTTCCCTTCTTCCTCTATGGCCATCTTCTGCATGGCCAGCCTCCACAAAAGATCACACACACACACACACACACACACACACACACACACACACACACACGCAGAGCAGGCAGTGGTGGTGCACACCTTTAATCCCAGCACTTGGGAGGCAGAGGCAGGCTTATCTCTGTGGGTTCAAGGCCAGCCTGGTCTACAAAATTCCAGTACAGCCAAGGCTAGACGGAGATATCTTGTCTCACAAACAAAACAAAACAAAACAAAACAAAACAAAACAAAACAAAACAAAACAAAACAAAACAAAAACCCCCCACAAAAAACCAAAAAATCAAAACTAACCAAACAAGCAAGCAAAGAGGCCACATATGCCATTAAACTCATTTTCCCACAATGCCATGTGCATACGTGACACAGATCATAGGACGAGGGGTGGTGAGGAGGTGGAGTGTGCTCCCACCTGAGCTAGCTTTTACTTCTTTGGGGACACCCAGACTTAGCGAGGACAGCCTCACAAGGAGCTGCACACAGGACCACGGGGGCTTGGGTTGCTGGCTGCCCCAGGCTTCTGCTCTGCAAGCCGCCCTGACTCCCCGCTCCCTCCTCATTCTTTCTTTTCCTTTTTAAAATAACCCTGGCCGCATATTTTCTCTAAACCAAACCATCTGTTTACTGGATTTTATAAGCAGTAATAAAGACAGTGAGGGCCCAAGGGCCACTGGGGTGTAGACACTTTTTCTGCATTGTCTCTCCAGACAGCCCTCGCAAGAGCCTGTGTGCTACAGGGCAGGCCTGGAGGTGGCACATCGGGTGGACTGTCCTTTGAGGGGGGATTGGCAGGACCGCCCTGCCTCCCTCCTGCTATCTTTCCTGCAGCAGCCTCCCTAGGGGTCACCTGCCTGTGGCAAGTCGCCTGCTACATCAGGAGCTGGCACGGACTAGCTGGGAAATGAGGTGACTGCAAGCTGGCCTGAGGAGGTGCCAGGAGATCACTCGGAGGGAATGTTCTGAGCCCAGAGGATGGGCGGACCCAGGAAAACAATCTGACAACAATATCGAGTGCCTAGGTGACAGAGGAGAAGCGAGGCATCTGTTTGGGAACAGATCTCTGTGTTCGCGTCCAAGGCCTTAGTAATCCAAGCGGCAGTGAGTGGAACAGTCACTTGGGAAACTATGAAAAGTCGTATAACAATGTTCTCTTCACGGCTTTCATCATTGGCTTGCTGGGTTCCGAGTGCCGTCTGTCACCTAATCAGAACCAGAGGAGTGTGGACGGCTGGAAGGCAGGCGCTCGCCACTGCTGTTGACTGGGCTGGGCCCCACTGTGTGTGCAGTGCCTTTCGTTCCCGACCCCCGACCCCCGTGTCCACCCACTGGGCCCTGGGAAGTGGCCGCGGCACCCCGTTACTCCCATGTGGGGAGGGAACTGGCCAAGCTGGGCCAGCAGCTTCAAAGGCTGCCCACGGGCAGATCAGCCAGATTTTATGGTGGTGTGTGTGTGTGTGTGTGTGCGCGCGCGCGCGCATGTGCATGTGCATGCATGCATGCGTGTGTGTGTGTGTGTGTGTGTGTGTGTGTGTGCATGCGCATATGTGTGTTTGACACTTGGTTTCTTCCTTAATTATTAATACATCCTAAGATTTATTTTATTGTTTGCATGTATGTGTGTGTTTTTGTGCACACATGCATGTGTGTGCATGCTGGTATCCACAGAGGCCAGAAGAGAGCTTCAGAACTGGAGCTGAGGTTACAGGTGGGTGTGCACTCTGACTGAGTAAACTCCAGACTGAGTTCTCTGGAACAGCATCCAACTCTCTTAACTGCTGAGCCCCCTCCCCCCTTAGTTTTTGAGACAGAGCCTCTCATTTAACTCTTATTCAGCTAGACTGGCTGGCCATCAGGTCCCCAGGACCTACCTGTCTCCATCCCCAGAGCCTGGGTTACAGGCACAGAGCCCTATGCCCAGATTTTATATGGCTGTCAGAGATCTGAACTCAGGACCTTCTTTTGTAGCAAACACTTGAGCCCACCTCCTCTGTCCTGATGTGGCCTTATTTTATATTCAGGTGTGTGTGTGTGTATGAGTGTTTGTGTGTATATGAGCGTGTGTGCATGTGTGTGTATGAATGTGTGGGGGTGTGTATGAGTGATTGTATGCGTGTGCATGCATGTGTATATATGAATGTTTATGTGTGTATGTGTGTGCTTGTGTGTATATGAGCATGTGTGTGTATGAGTGTGTGTGGGTGTGTATGAGTGTGCATGCATGTATGTGTGTGTATGAGTGTGCATGCATGTGTGTATATGAATGTATATGTGTGTATGTGTGTGCTTGTGTGTATATGAGCATGTGTGTGTGTGTGAGTGTGTGTATGTGTTTCAGGCGAAGGAGAAGAGCATGTAGTGAGAGGCCGTGTGCCCCTACATCCTGATTTGCCTGGGACTGAGCAGAGTCTCAGATGTGGGGCTATGCTAGCCCCCCAATGTTCCAAGCAAAGAGGAATTATGAGTTGGCCATTGTCATGGGAGGGGTGTCCCTAGAGAGGGGAAACCCCCAGGATTCATGGTCAGTATTCACTGTCTGCCCTCAGGGAAATCAGGAAATCTTTGGGATTTATCTACATGATAGAATAGGCTAGGAGTCAGTCAGCCAGCAGAAGGGCTCAGGAACCAGGCTCCCCATGGGGAGCCGCCATCAAGGAATCCCAGAGAACACCCTTCTCTAGTCTGCTCAGCCCAGGGACGTTGGGTGGGAGATGGGCAGAGTTAGTTGCCTGATTCATAAAGAACTTTTACATAAAAGCTCTTGAATTCTTGAAACTGCTGCCTTACTCCACTGTCAGTAGCGGCCACACCAACACACCTGATGGCCAGGCTGGCCTCTGGGCAGCCAGGGCATAACCTCCCAGCAGCACCAATTCTGTGGTGTCTGTCAGTCCCAAACTCCAGCCGGCTCTAGCCACAGGTGCCTGGACTTTAATGTCACAGTTTATTTGGAAGAAGATGAAAGCTGGGCTGATGAAAGAGGACTTCTGAGCTTTCAGTCGGAAAGCAGCTTCTGTAGGGCAGCCCCGCCTGGTTCGTCTGTCCGTGTTTGAAGGCACCGTAGACTCAATACTGTCAGGATGTCTGCTCTGACCTGCAGTGTCCCTCTAAATACCGTGCCTGGGGAAATGAGCCAGACACAAAGGCTGCAGGTTGGGTGGCTCTGTTTATATGAAGCCTTGGAGGCAGGCAAACTCACAGATAGATACACACGGGAGACGAGCAGCTGCTGGGGAGACTGGGGTGTGTGTGAGTAGTGACCACCGCAGAGGGGACGGCATTCCCTGTGTGTGTGTGTGTGTGTGTGTGTGTGTGTGTGTGTGTGTGTGAGAGAGAGAGAGAGAGAGAGAGAGATGTTCTGGATTTTGGTAGTGGTAATGGCTACAGGTTGTAACTATAGTGAAATCCACTGAGCTGTAGACTTGAAAGTGGCAACTTGACAGAATTTAAATATTTATGTGCATGCATGTGCATGGATCTGTGTGTCCGTGGAGGACAGGACAACTTGAGCAAGTGGGTTCTCTCCTTCCTCCATATGGGCTCCAGGGATGGAATGCAGGGCATCAGGCTTGGTGACAAGAGCGCTACCGGCTGAGCCACGCCTCCGGCACTCCTTGCTATTTGTTACTTACAGGAGCAATACTGTCTTGGGTATCTTACCATACATATATAGCTTTTTAGACTCTTTTAAAGAAGTTTTTGTATTTTTTTGAGACCAGGGTTGAGCCATCTCACCAATCCTAAAGTGAATTTTACAGTATATAAATTATAGCTTAGTTACAATGTTCTTTTACCATTAGGATGTCAATTCGTAAATTGGTCTAAGATTAGGCAAATTCACTCCCTTCCTCCCTCTCTCTCCCTCCCTCATCCTCCCTCCCTCTCCCTCCCTCTCTTTTCCTCTCTCCCTCCCTCTTTCCCTCTCTCCTTCCCTCCCCCTCTTCCTCCCTTCCTCCTCTCCATCTCTCAGTGGCTGGGCATCATCAGTCGTAAGGTCCTAAGTGGGAACAACTGTTGTATTTTGGCATTCTGGAGTGCCAAACTAGGGTTTTTGTTTTTTTAAGGTGTATTCAATGCATTTTAATTTATAATAATATTTTCTACTTATGTTTAAGGAGACGTAACTCCTCCAAAGTCAAGGAACAATTGCACCCATATACAAAACAAATACCTTGATCTATACACACCCCATGTGATACAGAAACATTAATTAAAACAGATTAGGGACTGAAGGATAGAGCATTGGTTGCTTTTTCAGAGGACCCAGGCCTGGGTCCCAGCACTCAGGTGTCAGCGCACAACAGTGTCTAACTCCCCTGCAGGAGATCTGATGTCCTCTTCTGGCCTCTGTGGGTTCTAGATCTACATGAAGCACACAGATATTCACGCAGGCACTCACACACACACATGTTAAAACATAAATATGGCTTTAAAGGAAGACTACTGTGTTAGTCAGGGTTCTCTAGAGTCACAGAACTTATGGGTAGTCTGTAGGGACAACTGCCTATCCTACTGACTCAGGTCACATTGTAACAACTTCATTTTATCTTCAAAGAATATCTTAAAATACAGTTACCACCTTGGGATCCCAGGAGTTGGGATTCAGCAGAGGAACTGGCCAATCTGCAACAGTATACAACTAGGTTTGGAAACACTTCTAGAAAGTTCAAAACATATTGATAGGAATGGAAAGCAGATTATGGCTGCCTGGAACGGAGGGAGCAGGCAGGATGGAGCAGGCAGGATGGGAGAAGGGTGTAGACCATAGGCCTTATTGTGACAACACGGCCTGTTCTTGGAGTGTGTCTGTGTCTTAAGTATGTGCTTCTCAGTCATGCGTGTGTTATATTCTCATCGAGTTCTTCAGAAGCACGATTTGGGAGTTTCAGTCAGCCATCTCCTCAAAGAGTCCTGGACTCGGGCAGAAGCAACTCTGCCCTGCCCACATCTGGGGCATCTGCCATGCTTGATGGAGATCTGGAGATGTGTCTCTCCTCACTGTCTAATCTGTGAAGAGAGGGGTGCTGTGGTATAGGACAGAAAATCTGACAGCATCCTATAGGTCTGAGCCTGTCCAAACAGGGAGATGTTCCTGGCGGGATGCAGAAGAGGAAGCCGGGGAGGTTTGAGTGGAGAGTTGTCAAGGTGCCCTTCCTCTTGAAGACAGGGGGACTGAGGATGAAGGAATGAGAGGTCTGTCAGTTGCTAAGGGTGACCCTTGCGAACAGCCACCTGGGAAGGGGGGCCCAGTCCAGTCCCACAGCCCTGAGAAGCCGAGGTTTGCATGTGTTAGAATGGGGGTGGGTTCTGACACAGCTCAGAGAGGAGAGCTTCTCCCAACAGACTCGTCTATTTGGCTGAGACCCTGCACAGAGCCCACTCATCCTTCTGGCCTGTCACGCTGGTGGTGACACACGAAGCTGATACATGGGAGTCTGCATTAGTCAGGGTTCTCTGTAGGAACAGAACAGATAGGACAAAAATATGTCCTGTTTATAGGGGATTTATTAGAATGGCTTACAGGCTGTGGTCTGGCTGGCCCCACTATGGTTGTCTCCTGACAGAAAAATCAGAAAATCTGGTACTTGGTCAGCTCACAAGGCTGGGCATCTCGTCTGGTCTTCAGTATACATTGTAATTCTGAAGAAGCAGGTTCTAGTACCAGGGAAAGGACGCCTTAGCAGCAGGCAGATGAGGCTGCCAGCAAGAGTGAGGGCGCAAAGCCTCCTCCTTCCCTCATGTCCTCTTATGTGGGGGCACCAGAAGGTGTGGCCCCGATTTAGGGCGGGTCTTCTCATCCCAGACAATCCAATCAAGAAAAATCCCTCACAGGTTTGCCCAGCTGCTTGGGTTTTAGTTGATTCCAGATGTGGTCAAGTTGACAACCAAGATTAATCATCACAGTGTTGATGAGTTTAACTAGAGGCAAGATCTCAATATGTAGCTCAGGTTGGCCCCAGACTCTTCATCCTCCTGCCTCAGCATCCTGAGTGCTGGACATTAAAAAAATTTTTTTTTAAATTTTCAGTCTTGGGGATCAAATGTTGAACCATGTGCATGTTAGACCAGGGTTCTACTGGGGCAGTGCTTTAAATGCTTGGGTCGGAGCTGGCGTTCTAGTAGCCAGAACTGATACCCTTGCTTGGAGCAGAACTTAGTGACCATCCCATCAACATCGATGGCTACATCAGAGTTTTTCTCCAGCACATCCTTGGTGCGTTCAAAGCAAGGTCTGTGTGTGGCTGGCTTGCTGACCCTTAGCTGGAGCTGGCATTTTACTAGTGTTGTTTAGAATCTTCCTGGAGGACTAGAGAGATGACTCAGTGGTTAAGAGCACTGACTACTCTTCCAAAGTTCCTGAGTTCAAATCTCAGCAACCACATGGTGGTTCACAACTATCCGTAAAATGATCAGACACCCTCTTCTGGAGCGTCTGAAGACAGCTACAGTGTACTTAGATATAATAATAAATCTTTTTTAAAAATAGAATCTTCCTGGAAAGATCTGGCAGTACTGGTATTTGTTCAACGTTACTGACCAACTTTTAGGGATCTGTAAAAGGTGCTAACAGTGGTTGCCACTCCAAAGGTCAAACATAGAGTTACCCTCCCAGAGTTTGCAGTCTTAGGCATGCATTCAAGGTGGATGACAACAAACACCTGAAGGAAACCATGGACACAGGTGTTCATGGTGACTTGATTCATAAAATAGCCAGAAAGTGGTGGCAACCTCAAGGTCCATCAGCCAATGACATAATAAGCTGATGAGTTCTAGCCACATGGTAGACACTTACTCCACTCTAAGAGGAAGAGCAGACAAAGGCGACAGTAGGAATGACCTTTGATGATGTGGCAATGGAGAGAAGCCAGGCACAGAAGATACCGTTGAAATGTGAAATACGTGAAATGTGGCAAAGGTGTTTCCACATCGAGAGCTTGCTTAGCTCCTTGGTAAGGCACTCCTGGACGCTGTGTCCCCACAAACCCATCCAAGTGGAAAAGATTTGAGGTGAAAAGGTTCGCCAGACTGGTCACAGCTCAGCAACACGGCACTCTGCGACGAGTGTCGCTGCAATGAGTGTCGGTGGGTTCTCTGGAGGAGCCGCAGTCAGCCTGCGGCTTGGCCCACCGGTGTCCTAAGAGACAGTTACCTACCACAGATCATATCCTGGGGAAAGATGAGGATCTGAAGGTCAGAGTGTAGTTTCTACCAAGTGCAGATCTCTCCATTTCTCTAACACCATCGTAAAGTGGGAAAGATTCCCACTTGGACCACAGTAGGCTTTGATTGTCTGTTTGATTTTTATGGCATGTGAATTATTGACTAAAATGCTCTCACACACACACACACACACACACACACACACACATACACACACACCACCACACAAAATCACTCACTCACTCACTCACTCAATAAATAAATAATAAATGCTAAAATTGCTTTTAAAAGTGAGTGCGGCAGCCACCTGATACCTCAGGATGAAGAACAGAGGCTGCAGCGACGGACAGGAGCTAGCTCGGCACCTCCGCACAGTCTCCACACCTGTCCTCATCCATGTCCATGTCTGGAAGGCTGACTCCCTCCGTGCTGTGGGCTGCTGTGTCTCCTAACAGCCATCCCCCAAGAGCCCCTCAACAAGGCTGGATTCCCCTTCCAAAGGGAGGGAAGGATCATTAGACTGTCACCCGAGACGCCACCATTCCCAGTTTATCCTGAGACGCCAGCATATATGGAGGGCGGAAGGTTGCTGAGGGGAGGCACCAGCTAGGCAGCTATGGGATGTCGTAGTCCGAGACCTGTGGAGTTTCTGTTGTGGTTATTTGTGGGTTGTCCACAGTCCTGTATGTATCCCCTTCACTCACCGGCTGTGAGTAAGCTTGGTAGACGCAGTGTTCTATTGCTGTGAAGAGACACCATGACCATGGCAACTTTTTTTTTTTTTTTAGGTTTTTTTTTTTTTTTTTTTTTTTTTGGATTTTGGTTTTTTTGAGACAGGGTTTCTCTGTATAGCCCTGGCTGTCCTGGAACTCACTCTGTAGACCAGGCTGGCCTTGAACTCAGAAATCTGTCTACCTCTGCCTCCCAGAGTGCTGGGATTACAGGCATGCACCACCATTGCCTGGCTATGGCAACTCTTAAAAAGGAGAACATTTCTCTGGGGCTGGCTTACAGTTTAGAGAGTCAGTCTATGATCGTCATGGTGGGGAGCACGGCGGCACATAAGCAGACACGGTGCTGGAGGAGCTGAGAGTTCTCCATCTTGATCTGCAGACAGTGGGAAAGAACTGTCTTGAGCTTCCAAGACCTCAAAGCCCGCCCCATAGTGACACACTTCCTCCAGCAAGGCCATACCTACTAATAGCACCACTCCCTATAGGCCAAGCATTCAAACACACAAGTCCTTGGGGGCCATTCCTATGATGCCAGAGCAGAATCTCCTGGATTTCTGAGAGTTGTCTTATGGCCCTCAGACTCTCTGCTGAGGAGGGACTGCTGTTCTCCTCCAAGGGTTAGCATCAGGGCACATCAAGGTTTGTCTAGCCTAACCCTTCCAGAGACCAGGGATGACCCATCCAGAAATCTCAGGATGCTCATGGGGGAAGGGGTTTGCCATGGGACCTGTCACCTGTACGGTGTGTATAGCAAATCTCTAAAGGCTCTCAGTTCCCACCAAGAGCACTCCACACCAAGGCTATGTCATTGATGCAAGCCGACTTGGAGAGGCATGCAACCCTGAGTCTGGAGAGATTCCAGAAGCGTGTGTACAGATGTGTACAGAGGTGTACAGAACTCCCAGACCTCATGAGGTCTGTGCTTCTGTGGTGATGTCTGGGTAGGACAGAGGAGGGACTCTTCCTGTGACTGTGGCCAGCTCCTGGGAACAAGAGCCTTTTAGTCTCCTGACTTTCCTTTGGCCTCAGCCCTTGTAGAGTGTGTTCATCTCTCTCTAGGGTGGACACCTCCCTCCTTTCTTGGATGGAATCTGTATCACATCTAAGCGGCTCCACCAGGTCCACATGGCTGGAAGGTGTGAGCTCTGAGTGGCCACAGGAGGAACTGGATCTTGTACTTCCCCTGGTGGGGCTAGGTCCCCTCAGTGGGACGCCCTCTGGGTGCATTTGGTCCTCCTCTCACCAGAGGGCGCCACCGCCCTCCTTTATCACTGTCCTGGCCTCTGTCTAGGCACACCTCCCCTGGTGAGCCCCACACTCCAGGATCAGAACACCAGCCCTAGCCTTCACCATTCCTACCAGAGAGCCAGACCATCTCCTTAGGGGGAAATGGTTTTAATTTGAGAGGATGAGCAATTTTTGAGTTTATCAACAACCTCAATACCAGTATAACATGAACTGATGTATCTCCTGTATTTCTGTTTCAATTTAGATCTAAAAACGAGCCCCTCCCACTTCGAGGACAGCATGGGTCCCCCCATTAGACTCTCCATGGTTAAGAGACTCCCCGGGAGTCAGGCATGATGGTGCTTGTAATCCTGGCAGGATGGAACTCAGGAGGCTCAGGAGTTCAAGGTTATCCTTAGCTACATAGCACGTTTGAGGCTAGCCTGGGATACATGAGACTTTCATAAAACAAACACCCAAACCCGCCAGAGCTTAAAACAAGACAAACAACCCCTCCCCCACAAAAAGCCTCCCAAGACATGGCCCTGTTAGAAAGCTACTGGGCACCACTCTCAATCAGACTGGTGCAAGCTGCCCTCCTGACAGTGGGGCAGCTTCTCTTAGGAAACAACAGGAGATAGTTTTCTTTCTAGGTCACTGTTAGTTGTTAGGTAGGAGATAACAGTTAAGGTCTTTAACCCAACACAGATGGTGCTTACTCTGCGTTGGTACCACACAGAGGAGGGTGGCCTAGTGAAAGAATCCCTCCAGTCACAGATCGTGGGGTCTCCATGACCCCATGAGTGAAGGATGCCCAGAGCAGCATTTGGGAAAACTAAATATATTATAACATACATGTGTGTGTGTGTTTGAGTGTGTGGGAAGTGTCATTGTGTGTGCTACAGGGTGGAAGGTTCTGGATCAGATGTCGCCTGCACATGTGGAGTTTACCTTCCCCCACCTCAGAAACTCTATCTTTGAAGAATCTACATGCTTGGCCTTTGACCTTTGACTTCAACCCTGACCCTTATTCTGGCTCTAATCCTCATCGTAGTTGTGTATGTGTGTCTGTGTGTGTGTGTGTCTGTGTTGTTTGCAACTCTCTGGGGGGCAGCTGGTTTGACTGTACCATCTTCCCATGTAGATGATGCTATCAGGAAGGGGCCCCGACCTCTCTGAGCCCCAGGAGGTGATGGGTAAGTCTATGGGTGGCCTCCCAGTCTCCATCCCATCTGCCTTTCTCACACGAACCCCGAAAAGCCAGGTAAGCCTTGGCTAGCCTTGGGGTCCTTCCCTCCTGATAGCCCACCGCAGTCACTCTCCAGGAACAGCTGGCTCCCTCGTGTTGATTCTTGTGTTCCTGTTCCCTGAGACCGGATGGTTCTTCACTCATGGTTTCCATGACACTGTTCCGTAAGGAAAGACGCCTTATCCTCCTGGCCCCGGGGCCCACTCAGCACCTGGCACTCAGGGCCACCAGCTGGACGAACTGTCTGGGGGTGAGGGTGGGGTGACGGTGGGGTGACAGTGGGAAGTGCTGTGGCTGCAGGATTTGAAGCCCCCTCCCCAGAGAGGGCCGCATTGGGTGGCAGACGTCCCTGAGCTCATTTTCCTACAGTTCCCAGTAGAAATCGCGCTCCCTTTTCCCATATCAGAAAACAGCTGTTCTGCTGCCTCCCCCAGCATGTGCCAGGACTATAAATACCCCCCGGCCTTGGCACAGGGACCTGGGGAACTTGGGAAGTTAGAGCCCTGGGCCTGGGCAGTGGGGGTGTGTGTGTGGGGGGAGAAGCATTGCCTAACTTCCCTCCTCTCAGCCTCCAGGCACAGGATGGCTCTGCTTCCCACGGGCTAGGAAACCCCCGCAGTATTCCCAGGAATCTGGCAGAGACAGACGCGGCAGCCCTGGTGGTGTTTAACACACTGTCTAGAGCGGACCAGTCAGCTCCCACTGCCGCAGACGGTGAGGCTCAGTGGGGCCAAGGCTCCAGTTCCAGTTGGATTCTTAAGGATGGGGTGACCAGGAAAGAGTGACTATCGTTCATGTTAAAAAGGAGTCCTAGCCAAATGTGGTTGGTACTATGATCCCAGCACTTGGGAGACTGAAGCAGGAGGATTGCCCGAGATGGGGGTTGGGCTACAGTGAGTTCTGACCAGTCAAGACTATAGAGGGAGACCCTGTCTCAAAAACCAAAGCTAAAAATAAACATGAAGGCACAAAACACTTCAGTACAAGGCCAGGAGTGCTATGTTAGGGTGGCGCTAGCATAGGGTAGTGTCACCTCAGCACTGGAGATGCTGATGCAGGAGGACCTCGAGTTTAAGGCCAAACTCAAACAAGGAGGACTTCAAGGGCTAGCCTGGGTTATATAAGACCCCATCTCAAAAACAAACAAACAAACAAACAAAAAAAAAACCCCAAACAAACCTAAACAAAACCAATCTTAGCGTTTGTTTTATGGCCCCTTAGTGTATTCTTTAACTCTGAATGTCACACAGGGCTTTGCTGTGAATCAGCACAGTTCTCCCAAGTGAGTGATTCGGAGAGAGGGACCCGGGAAGGTATTGGGTTCCGTCCAAAACACAAATGCAGAACGAGACAGATGTAGGCACAGCAAGGTGCTCCTTGGAAACTGGCTAGCCCATGCTCAGAGAATGGTCCGATTCCTTTCTTTTATCATTTCTTTAAAAAGGATACTCCTTAAGTATTTATTCGTTCAAGTGCTTTGCTCGCACATGTGTCTGCACAATGTATGCAGGGCCACAGAAGGTAGAGGAGGGCATGGGATCGCCTGAGGCTGGAGCTTCAGGTAGCTGTGAGCTGCCTTGTCAGTGCTGGAAACTAACCCCGGGCCCTCTGCAAGAGCTGCACGCAGGCACGCATGCGTACGCACTCAGGCACGCATGCGCAGGTGCGCAGCCCCGCACTCCTCACGGCTTAGCGTCCAGACCTGGGAGCTGACTCTCTCCTCCAAGTTTCTGCTCACCTCTTCGCACCACTCAGGCTCCTATGCTTCCTTGCTTGGAGATCCCTCGAGGCCCACAGAAAACATGCCCACATCCTTTGACTCCCCCGAGAAGTCCCAGTGCAGATGTCCTCCATCTTCCCTGCTCCTGACTTCAGGAGCCCTTAGGATTTCCGGAGCATGTGACCGACATCCGTCGTCTGGCCCCGCGGCTCTGCTGCGCCTGGACTATGCTTCCCTGGTCTCTTCCCGCCATCATCTCCGGGGATCAGGGTAGAAGGGAGGCGCCGCAGCACCCCAGGATAGAGTAGCCGGCATCTCTCTCTTAGCCTTGCCACCCTCCACCCTGCGGGCAGTCACCAGGGCTCAGATGCGTCTTTGCTGGCGCTCCTCAGCCGCTCTGGAGCTTCGCACTGGAACATGGCTTGTTGTCAGCCTCAGGACCTAGGCAGGCATTAAAGGGCAGCCGTTCCGTGGTTGTTTACATTTCTGAAGGCAGGAGGACAGCGTGTCCCCTCTGGCTTGCTGGCATTCAAGGCAGTACCCGCACCCTACACCTGGGGAGAGAAGGGTGACAGGTGGCCGTCTCTCTGCACCGGACTATCAGTGGCTTTAGGTTCACCTCATGGTCAGGCATGGTTGATGTTACAAATAGTGTGCCCACAGTCAAGACAGAAAGAGTAAAAACTCTTCTAGCCCATTCATTCATTCATTCATTCATGCATTCATGCATTTTAAGGGAGCATGTGTGTAGAGGTCAGAGGTCCACCATTCATTCATCAGTCAATCAATCATTTATTTTAAGGGAGCATATGTGTGGAGGTCAGAGGTCAACCATTCATTCATTCATTCATTCATTCATTTTAAGGGAGTATGTGTTGGAGGCCAGAGGTCAGCGTCTGTGTCTTCCTCAATTGCCCTCCATCTTACATTTTGTGTGTAGTTGTGTGTTCACTTCTGTGTGGGTGCAGGTTTGCATGTGTGCACATGGGTGTGGAAGCAGAGTCAGCGTCAGACTTTCCTCCATCACTTGCCATGGCAGAATCTCTCTCAGACCCTGAGCTCTCGGCTCGCCTTGACTGCTGGCCCGCAGCTGTGCGCGTCCTCCCCGGTGCTGTGATTACAGGGACACTGCGTTCCGCTTTTCCACACGGGTTCTGGGAGTTAGAACTCAGGTCTCGTGCTTGTGTGGAAAATGCTTTAGACATTGCATTATCTCCCCAGCCTCCTCTAGACCATCTTCTATGGGAAAACAACAAAACGAAACGCCTTCTAAAGCCTTTGGTGGACTTGGCTTTCCCAGCCTCTCAGTGGAGACGGCTAAGGAAGGAGGAGGCGGCGGCAGAGATGATGGATTTGTTAGTTGAGTAACAGGTCCATCTCACTGGGCAACTCACAGGGGCAGGGTGGGGGCTGCTTTATGGGTACCCTTTCCCGGCATCATTACCACCTACCTACCTTGTTCTTATCAATAGTAGTAAGGAGTGCTCATGAACAATGCCCTTTGGGATGCCCTGCACACAGGAAGGCAAGGCTCTGTTCTGAAGAGGGCGGCCCTTTCTTGTCCAGCCTCTGTGCAGACATGTTTGTAAGCTTCCCTGGTGTGCTGGGTGTTGCCATGGTGGGATTTCAGCCTTGGCTCTGGAAATCCAGGCAGCACTGAGCAATCACGGGGTGGGGGTGGGGGTGGGGGGGCTTGGAAGATGAGGCGAGCCGTCAGGACAGTCTTTGAAACACCGTGCTGAATACTCGAGACCTCTTTGATTCCAATTCCCACTTCATGGGAACTGAACTCTAGTTCCAGTCATTCTATGCAGAACTTTCTAGACTTTTTTTTTTTCCCAAGTTTTTGAGTTTGAGAAAGAATCTCACTCTGTCACCCAGGCAGGCCTTAAACTTGCAGACATCCTCCTGTCTCAGCCTGAGTGCTGGAATTACATGTGTGAGCCCCTGCATTCAATGCATAGCTCTTCTGGCTCTGCACTGTAACTTATTGATTAATAAATTAACCGAAGACATTGTCTTGCTGTGTGGCCCATTGTGATGGTTTGTTTATGCTTAGTCCAGGGAGTGACGCTATTTGGAGGTGTGGCCTTGTTGGAGTGGGTGTGGCCTTGATGGAGTGGGTGTGTCATGATGGGCGTGGCTTTAAGACTCTCACCCTAGCTGGCTGGAAGTCAGTATTCTGCTAGCAGCCTTCAGATGAGGATGTAGAACTCTCAGCTCCTCCTGCACCATGCCTGCCTGGATGCTGCCGTGTTTCTGTGTTGGTGATAATGGACTGAACCTTTGAACCTGTAAGCCAGCCCCAATTAAGTGTTGTCCTTATAAGACTTGCCTTGGCATTGGTGTCCCTTCACAGCAGTAAAACCCTAACTAAGACACCCAAGGATCTAGAACTTTCTGTGTAGCCCAGGTGGGTCTCAAACTTGTACCACACTCCTCCTGCTTCAGCTCATTCCCAAAGGAGCAAGAGGAGAGAGGAGAGATGGCTCAGGGGCAGACACTCTTGCCTTGCAAGCCTGACCACCTGGGCTTGATCTGTGTAAAGAACTAATGACGTCAAGCTGTCTTCTGACCTCTATGTCATAACATTGCCCCCCTAACAATAACAAATAAATGAAGAATACAAATAACTTATAAAGAGGAGAGAGGAGGGAGGGAGGCCTCCTTCGGGGCAACCCTTGCAGTGGGGAAGATGCTAAACTTTCCAGTGTAAGCTGAGCTCACCCGCCACTCAGCCCTCTGTGAAGATACTGAGTTCTCAGGGTGAACACGGCGCGGACTTGCCGACCCATGGATGTCGGGCTCTCTCTGGTGCCCTGGTTTTACTTCTTGCAGCCAGCGAGGGTAATAACAGCCTTCAGCAGTGAGATAGCCCAGCAGAAAAAGGTCAAGCCTGACAACCTTAGTTCAGTTCCCGGGACTCACGTGCTGGAAGGAGAAAACTGAGTCCTGTAAGTTGTCTTCGGATGTGCACTGTGGCTCGTGTGTACCCACACACATGTGTAAACACGTACACGTGTAATAAATTAAAAATTTTATTCAGAAGTTATTTTATTTAAGCCAAATTTGTTTTTATTCTATTTTGGCCTTTATTATGATACTATTTATTCAAAAATTGTGAAATTTGTTAAAAATCTAATTTCTTGGATTTTTTTCTTATTCTTTCCCTTGTTAATAAACTAAAAGAAAGAAAGAAAGAAAGAAAGAAAAAGAAAAGGAAAAAAGAAAATCACTACATCTAGACAATGGAATTATTATTATTGGTCATTGCTATAGCAAAATCAGAGGTTTAGCCATGGAAATATGAAGAGAAAGCCAGGTGTGGTGGGGTGGCCAGGTGTGAGGGCACAGCCAGGTGAGATGGGAAAGCCAGGTGTGGAGCAGACAGGTGTAATGGGGCAGCCATGTGTGATGGGGTGACCAGATGTGATAGGGTGGCCAGATGTGATAGCACAGCTAGGTGTGAGGGTACAGCCAGGTGTGAGGGTGTAGCCAGGTGTGAGGGTGCAGCCAGGTGTGAGGGCACAGCCAGGTGAGATGGGAAAGCCAGGTGTGGAGCAGACAGGTGTAATGGGGTAGCCAGGTGTGATGGGGTGACCAGATGTGATAGGGTGGCCAGATGTGATAGCACAGCCAGGTGTGAGGGTGCAGCCAGGTGTGAGGGTGCAGCCAGGTGTGAGGGTGTACATCTTTGATCCCAGAACTTGGGAGGCAGAGGCAGGCAGATCTTTATGATTTCAGGGTCCGTGTGGTCTAAGTCTAGGTTGGCTCAGGCTTCATATGAGTTTCTATCTTAAAAAGAGAAGGAGGAAGTAAAGAAAAGAAAAGAGACACACATTGCTGTGGAAGAAGTCTGTCTGTCTAATTCAGACTCTAGCATTTTGGAAAAGACACAACTGTGGAAACAGGAAACAGATCTGGTTGGGATGCAGCCTGGGCTTACAAAATTTATTGGTCACTGAAACTCCCTTGTAGGATAGAATAAAGCAGAAGTATACTTGTGGATTGTGAAACTCTGACAGTGAACCCTAACATGACACACACACTTGAGGCAATAACAGTGTGGCCACATGGTTTCTGGGCAAGGGATGTCCCAGTGGGTTATAGGATGCTGATGGCCCAGGAGGCCATGTGCAGGGTGGGTAAATTCAACTCTCTACTGTCTGCCACATTTGCCTGTGATCCCGAAACTGCTCTAGATGGCAAGGTTAGTTGGTGGGGTCCTTCCTTCCCTAGTGCAAGAAGCCCTAGGCTCCACCCTCAGCCCCATGAGGCTCCACCCCCAGCACCACTAGGCTCCACCCCCAGCACCACAAGGCCCCACCTCCAGCACTACAAGGCTCCACCCCCAGCACCACATGACCCAGTGCAATGGGGTGGTACAGGCCTGTAACCCCAGGACTCAGGACAGAGAGGAAGGAACTTCAGAAGTTCAGGGTCACCTTCAGCTGCATATCAAGTTGGGGGTCAGCCTGGGATACATGAGAGCCCCCAAAAGTAAACTTGGCTAAATGTGTTCCCACATAGATGTGTAGAAAGGACCAGGTAGGTACATTTTCTTAGCAAAGACTTTCCCATATTGTCTCCAAGGTGTGCCAACAAACTTCCCCAGTGTTTGAAGGAGACCCGTGGCAGCAGAGGGTATTTCCTTATAAGGTATTTTCTTGGCTCCTCCCCCCATCTCTGGCTCCTAATCTGTGGGCAGCAAGCTAGCGAGGGCTCCCCTTTCCTCCCACCGGTAGAGAACGGGCCCAGGTCAGCAGAGCACACCGAGCCTTAGACGCAGGGAGTGTTATTTAGTCTAGAAACTCACAAAGGAAATATCTGTTTGCACGTGAAAAATCTCTGGAATGTTTCTGCTCCCCTCAGTCCGAGGGCCCCCGTCTCTGCGAGACCACCAGGAAGAGCCCGGTGCAAAGCTCACAGCCATGGCCTTGCTCTGGTCTGAGACCCGCGGCCAGTCCAGGCACCTGGCCTACTGCAGCGTTCAGAGTCGTCCAGGCTCTTTCCTGCCCCCAAGGGTGAGACGGTGGACACAAAGGGGGGAGGGGAGAGGAGGGGAGGCTCTGAGGTTGGAAGAGAGAGCACGAGGAATGAGGTTCACTGCTCACTGTTTCCGCTCTGACTCTAGTTGAGGCTGAAGACTTTCCTTTTCTGTGTCATGTCTCTCTTCTCCTTTTCTTCCTCCCCTTCTCTTCTGTAACGACCCAGGATGAGCCTCCTGCTTCCGTTTTTTTGAGTTGCTTGGATTATAAGCCAGTGCCACCATGCACAACACCGGCCTGCTGCTAATAGATCTTTGAACATTTCCTTCCTCCTCCTCTTCCTCCTCCTCCTCTTATTTAGTGGTGGTGGTAGTATGTGTATGTATGTTGTATATGTGTGTATGTGTGTATGTGTGTGTGTATGTGTGTGTGTGTGTGTGTGTGTGTGTGTAGAGGTCAGAGGACAAACTTGTGGGAATCAGTTCTCTCCTACTGGGTGGGTCCCGGGAATTGAACTTGGGTCTCCAGGTTTGATGGCAAATGCCTTTATTTGTAGAGGCATTTTAGGGGTTCTTTCCTTTCTTGAGACCTGCTTCCTCCATGGCCACTGAAGTTCATAAGTGTGGGCTTATTAATATAGGCATGCCGGATGGATCCAGAGCCCTGGGTGAGGGGTACAGTATATAGCTTTCTCTCTAGGGTGACAATAAGGACTTTCTTCATCTAGTCTCCTGGCCCCTCTATCTTGAGTCGCAGCACCCTTTGTAGGGTCATCTCATCTCTAGTCTCTACCTGAGACCAGTTTCAGGAATAGAGGCAGATGACTGACCTTGACATGTACACACACACACACACACACACACACACACACACACACACGTTTCTTTCCTTTCTAGTCAGCATGCCAAGGGAAGCTACCTGGACGTAGAAAAGAGGACCGGTGCCCCAGGGTACCTAGTGGAACACAAGAAGTGTTCAAGTACCAGGTGTGAGCCTTTAAATAGATGTCGGCTTACAGTGCACTTAGAACAACAACAGCTGGCGCATTGAGGACTGGCCTTTGTCAGAAGGCTAACATTTAACTTCCAGACAATCCCAGGCAGCTCAACATCACATGAGCTTACCGAGGCAAGCGCAGCCTCGTGGCCCATGCTGTCCCCGCATCTCAAATTTCGAGTTTAAGAGCTGATTTCCTAAGGTCTATGCTAAACTTCTCACATTCCAACACACACACACACACACACACACACACACACACTCACACTCACACTCACACATATACACACTTACACATACATACACAGAGACACACACAGTCAAACCACTGTTTTTTCAAAATGTAGTCTTACTTGGGAATGTTATGACATCAAGCCCTTAAAAATGCAGACAGTTTGGTTTCAAAAGACTTGATGGGGCAAATCTCAAATCTCAGACCTCTTGATTTTTTTTTTTTTTTTTTTTTTTTTTGCAATGTCTTTGCTTCAAGTTCATTTTTGCAATCAGGCGGGGTAGCAGCTTAGTGGATGGGGCTAAGGTCACAAAACCAAGATGTCTGGTGTTGGCCCTGTGACCACTGAGATCTGGAAATATTTTTCCCTTTAAAACAGAAATCATGAGGTTACTTTGGGGTCACTCAAAACCCTTAAAAGACTTTTTTTCAAATGAAAACTAGTTCAGATTTGCTGGAAGGACCCCGTGTACATTCGTGGGTTAAAGATTTGAAGGACCTTTGCTACTTGAATCTGCGGGGCCGAAGCAGAAGGCAAGTGTGGAGGGTTGCTGTGGTTAGGAGTTTCAGGGGGCTAGAGAAGGAGACAGAAGAGACACCCTGGGCAGGCTGCTGGCTGCAAGGTGACTGCCTCTTTCCCAGGGGCTTGTGTGGGAGCCAACTTGCCAGTCTTCAGTGAAAGGCCAGGCAGTGGTGCCAATCGGATCCTAGATATCTTGGCCAGCTCAGCAGCTCTGATAAGGAACAGGATAGTGGGCCCAGCATCACAGATGTGTTTCCTCCCTCAGACTGATCAAAAGGCAGGTCAAGGGGCTGGAGAGATGGCTCAGTAGGTAAGGGCACTGATTGCTCTTCCAGAGGTTCCAAGTTCAAGTCCTAGCAACCACATGGTGGCTCACAACCATCCAATGGCCTCTTCTGGCGTGTATGAAGACAGCTGCAGTGTACTCATATACATAAATTAAATAAGTAATTCTTATTTAAAAAGACAAATAGTGATGGTTTGTATATTCTCGGCCAAGGGAGTGGCACTATTAGAAGGCGTGGCCCTGTTGGAGTAGGTGTGTCACTGTGGGTGTGGGCTATAAGACCCTCATCCTAGCTACCTGGAAGCCAGTATTCTGCTAGCAGCCTTCAGATGAAGATGTAGAACTCTCGACTCTGCCTGCACCATGCCTGCCTGGATGCTGCCATGTTCCTGTCTTGATGATAACGGACTGAACCTCTGTCTGAACCTGTAAGCCAGCCCCAATTAAATGTTGTCCTTGTAAGAGTTGCCTTGGTCATGGTGTCTGTTCACAGCAGTAAAACCCTACCTAAGACACAGGTCAAAAGGCCATAATGGGTAGGACACCATGTCTTCCCAAGTAGTCCCCTTTTCTGTAGGGAAAACACTTCCACACACAGACTCAGAGGAGCAGTGAGGTGTGTGTGTGGGGGGAGAGGCACACTGACATACTTGCCTCCTCTGCAGATCTCCAAAAAAGCAGAAGACACAGGGCCGCCCAAATGTAATAACATAGCTCTGTAAAGTAGAATGAGTTCCTCGTGGAAAAAACTCCCGCAGAAGCTCCCAGAGTCTAGGCTGGAGCTGATGGGCCAGGCAGTTCTGAGTACTTCCCTGTGCAGGCAGACGGGAAGGTAGACACTCTCTGCCCATGCAGAGCTGGCGTGCAGTGGACAGCGGGGCTGCAGGGGAGGAACGAAGAAAGCAACAGGTGCTATTCAAAATACAGAATCCACAGTCAAAGCTAAGAGGACGCTCCCCAGCCTAGAAGAGGGTGGCAGGGAAGGCCTCTGTGGTAAGGGAAGATTCAAGATCAGGCTGAAGGGAAGATGGAGATGGGTAGATAACGGGGTATTGCAGGGGGAGGGAGAACTTCCCCCAGGGCTCAGGAGGAGGGGTGCAGGTGTGTGTCTGGTGTATTTGAACTTCAGCAGGGCCATGTGCATTGTCACAGGCAAGAAGGCAGAAAGCGATTGCCTTGAGACGGAGGGGGGCCAAGGCATAAGCTTTGTCCAGGGCTTGCTAGAAGTATTTGGGGGATACTTGAAACATATCCCCCAAAATTATGCATTAGAAATTTGAACTTCAATGCAGAAGTGTCTTAGGGTAAGATACTCCCAAGGTTTTTTTTTTTTGAGACAGGTTCTTCCTATGTAGTCCAGGATGACTTAAATACACAATCCTCCTGCCTCAGCCTCCTGAGTTCTGGGTTAAGCCACACCCAGGTAGAGTGGGGCTTTTAAGAGTGTTGAGGTCCCTAGTGCCCCATCCTCATAGAGGGATGACTGTCATCACTGGGAGAATGGGGTCTTTTAAAAAGGAATCTGGGGCCAGGCATGGTGGCACACAACACCATTAATTATCTTGGCACTCAGAAAGCAGATGTCTACCAGGCAGGACTGCAGAGTGAGAACCTGCCCTTCTCTCCCTCCCCCTCCCCCTCAAAAAAAGACAAGTCTAACCCCTATTTCTGTCTGTCCATGACTATTTATTTATTTATTTATTTACTTTTTGGCTCTTTTGAAACAGGGTTTCTCTGTGTAACCCTGGCTGTCCTGGAACTCACTCTGTAGACTGGGCTGGCCTTGAACTCAGAAATCCGCCTGCCTCTGCCTCCCAAGTGCTGGGATTACAGGCATGTGCTGGGATTACACGCCCGGCTCCAAGACTATTTATTTAGATAAGGTCCTATGTATTTATGTATCCCAGGCTGCCTGGAACTTACTGTGTAACTATTGAATTTCTGACCTTCTTGCCTCTATACTTTGAGACTAGGGTTTGAACCATCATGGGTTTCAAGCCCACTAGGCAAGTGACGGTCGGTACCAACTGAACCTCATCCCCAGCCCAACGTGTGCCCTTACAAGGCTTGTTTTGAACCTTTTGAGGTTCTGTATTTGTCTTGTCTCTGTGGGGGACAGGCAGAGCAGGCACTCTGGCCCGTGAGATGTCTTCACCTTTGGAGGTGGCTTCCAAGACACTGAATCACTCTCCTTCTACCCATGTTGAGCTATCCTGAGGGCGTGGCCAGGGGTACAGTGTGGCAATATCAAAGGGGCAGGCTGCAGAAGGGAGCATGGCGTGTGGGAAGCTTGGCTGTGGTCTCTTCGTGTGGAGGCTGCATCAGGCTGGGCCCTGCTGCTCCAGGGAGCAGCCCGACCCCAGGGAACACCCAGGGGCGTGGTTAAGCCACTGAGCCGCAAGCTGGGTACCCTAAGGCTAACACCCGAGGGTGGAATTGCGACCTGGACATGGTCTGCTGACCGGCGTCCCTGCTCCTGAGCCCCAGCTGTGCTGGGAACTGACCTCATTCATGGAGTAAACACTGAATCAGATACCAGCGGGCCTAACCCCGGTGGAGTGGAAACAGCTCAGACCTTTTCGTAACTACGAAGGGGCCAATTGCTCTTGGCAAGAGCCC
Source organism: Apodemus sylvaticus (assembly GCF_947179515.1). Lineage (NCBI taxonomy): Eukaryota > Metazoa > Chordata > Mammalia > Rodentia > Muridae > Apodemus > Apodemus sylvaticus. The sequence continues at coordinate 165,042,729 of NC_067474.1, forward strand.
CTCGCAAGATGTCAACCAGAATGAGTTCATGAGCATCTCTCGCCAGCTTCATCAGAAGCCAGCTGCCTCACCGCACTTGAAACAATTTGTATCCAAACGTTTTACTTACATCCTAGTTCAGAGATTCCAAATATCGTTCTGGGAGGCAGCGCAGCCGGACAACTGGAAGGTGGCACTGGGAAACCACCGGCTGGCACCGAGTCCCGGCCACATCTGTAGCTGGTCTCAGGAGTCAGATGTTCCCAGGGGCCAGGGGCTGTATGGTGTGGGCCTGTCTCATGATGATGCAGTCCGGGCTGGGATCTGGCGTGTTGGCGTGTCCTTTTTGCGGTCATAGACACCTGCTGTAACTGTACACACTTGCCCTGGTGTTAGTCAGAGGCTGTGGGCTATTTGTACTCCCATTTTCCTTTGCTCATTCTGTGTGGTTTGTACAGGAGATGACAGTGACCCTGTGCTCCAACCTATGAGGTCACCTCGCAATACACTTTCATATTTTGGGAGAGAAATAATTTCTCTTGTTTTAAAGAGTTATTTTTTTTAAAAATTGTGTGCGTCTGCAAGAAGCCCCAGAGGCCAGAAGAAGCTACTGACTCCCTTTGGAACTAGAGTTATGGGCAGCTGGGACAAGACTTGGGATTCTCTGCAAGAGCAACCGTGCCCTTAACCACTGAGCCATCTCTCCAGCTCTGAGAAATAATATCTAATTATCCCCCAGCCTCATTTATAGATAGAACAGTGGGACACTGTCATTCAGTAGTGCCTACAACTTGACACTAGATTGCTTGAGTTCAAGTCTAGGTTTATAAGAAGGACAGGTCACTCTCCCCTGCTCTGTGCCTTGGGACTAAAGGGTTGATCTATGTGTATCACATAGGGCTTTTCCAGGGCATGGCAGAAAATCGACAAGCCTTGGCCATAGTCTGCTTGTCCTGCTATCGACAAAATAGCGAAGCCTGAGTAATTTATAAATACCACAAGTCTATTTCTTCTCATTCTGGAAGCAGGGAATTAGAGGTCAAGGTGTAGCATTTGGCGTCTGTGGAGAGACTTCCTTCTGGGTCCTAATGGGACAGAAGGCAGGAGGCAAAGGACACCTGACTCACACCCTCTGGGCTGTCCCTAAGAACGTCTGATTCTCAATGGTGGTACTCTGGTCACCTCCCAAAGACCTTCCCACACTGCTAGGATTAAATTCCATGTGAGTTTTATAGGGGACACCATCCCTCAGGACAGGACAACCTCATTACCGCCAGTGAGTTAGAGCAGACACAGCAATAAGGAATTTTGGACATCTTGTATGGCTAAGTACGCAAGGGGACTGTCAGCACCAGGTGTGTGCAGTCTTGGGATTGCAACATGACTTTGCCACCTGCAACTGAGTCACAGAAACAAATAAGCAAGCAAAAAAAAAAATCACAAACTAGCACAATGTTTTGAGCAAGTTCAACAATGTTGCTTTAGATAGCACTTATAACTATCCTGGGCCATTTGTGGTCTCAGATTAGATACTTCGCTGTAAATCAGTATCTGTTTTCCAGGTGTGATGATAAGAATCTAAAAGATGGGTCTGGAGAGATGGTTCAGTAGTTAAGAACACTGGCTGCTCTTCAGAGGACCTGGGTTCAGTTCCCAGCACCCACAAGGCAGCTCACAACTGTCTGTAACTCAGGCTCCAGGGGATATGACACCCTCTTTTGTCTCCTGTGGGCACCACACGTGCATACAGTGCACATACATTCATTCAGGAAAAAAACTGATATACATAAAATAGAAATAAGTAATCAAAAAAAAAAAAAAAAGCCAAGAGACCAGGGTGATAGGGTCATTATATCGGTTAAATCAGTTAATATCCCTTTAGTTCTTGTCTGTTATCTGGAGTGAATGTCTCCTGTTCTTTCCTGAGGATAATCATGGGTCTGGCCTGATACTGAAGTGACTCAGGGTGTAATGCACTTGGGATGATATACTTAGGTAGACAGACACTTTCTCTTGCAGGGCTAGTCTTGACTTCTTACGGTTTCAGTTGCTGATGTTTGTTGGCCTTGAAAACACCTTTCTCTGGTCCCAAGGCCTGGCACTATTACTGGGGCTATGGAGTGCTCACAAAAATGGACCTAGCGTGACAGCAACCAGCAGCTGAAAGAGTCAGAGGCAGATATTTACACCCAATCAATGGAAAGAAGCAGCTGACCCCTGCTTTTGAATTAGGGGAGGCTGAATGAAGGTGAGGGGCGGCCCTATAGGGGGACCAGCAGTCTCAATTAATCTGGACCCCTGGGCTCTCTCAAACACTGGACCACCAAACAGGCAGCATACACCAGCTGATATGAGGCCCTCAACACACATACAATAGAGGACTGCCAGGTCTATGTTCATTCAGAGACGATGCACCTAACTCTCAAGAGACTGGAGGCTCCAGGATGTTTAGAGGTCCGGTAGGATGGGGGGGTAGGGACATCCCCATGGAGATAGGGGAGGGGATGAGGTATGGGAGGTGGAACAGTCAGAGGGTGGGCAGGGGTTGGCAGGGTGGGGAATAAAATATGGAGTGTATAAAATAATTAATAAAAAAATTAAAAAACAAACAAGAAAATAGAAAAAAAAAAAGAAAGAAAACACCTTTCTCTTTTTCAGATGAAATGATTTGACAGAACTTTGGTTTGTAGCCCAGGCTGGCCTTGAACTTACAGCAACCCTGATTCAGCCTCCCAAGTGCCAGCACTGTAAGCATGAGCCACCACTGCCCTGGTTCCTTCTGAACCGTTCTCCTGTCACACTGACCCTCAGGAGCCTGGAAGATAGGAGGGCTTCTCAGAGGTTCTCTCATCCATGACTTGAAAGGGAGCTTAGGACGGGCAAGCCTCACTGGTCAGGGGTTGCCGAGCACCTCTGATACGTCAGGGTGCTGCGACGAGCCTCGGAGCCCAGAGGCAACAAGCTAGATTTATGTGAAAAAAAATTTTTTTGAGGCAGGATTTCATATGTCTCAGGTTGTTTTTGAACTCTACCATCTTTATCCGGGTTGTTATTGCTGTGATGACCAAAGTAGCTTCGGGAGGAGAAGGTTTATTGGGCTTACATTTCTACGCTGTGGTCCATTATTGAAGGAAGTCAGAGCAGGAATTCAAACAGAGCAGGAACCGGAAGCAGGGGCTGATGCAGCCGCCATGGAGGGTGCTGCTGACTGGCTTGCTTATTGTGCCCAGGACCACCAGCCTAGGGATGGCACCACCCACAGTGGGCTGGGCCCTCCCCATCAGTCACTAAGAAAATGCTCCATAGTTTTGCTGACAGCCTGATCTTATGGAGGCTTCTTCTGAATTGAAGTTCCCTTCTCTTAGATGACTGTATCTTGGGCCAAGTTGATATAATTGAGCCATCACATCTAAATAGCTGAAGACAACCCTGCCTCCACCTCCTGCCACCCACCTCCCCAGTCCTGGGAATGTGTTCCCTGGGAGTTATATCGTGCTGGGAATCAAACCCATGGGCCTCCTGCATGCTAGGTCAGCACTCTTATCAACCTAGCCACACTGTCACAAACTAAGGCTTTAAAATCTCAAGTCAGACCAGTGACAGGCCAATGAGTTTAGGGTTGATGCTAGGCAGAAGAATGTTGAGCGGGCATTCAAGCACACGCTTGGCTGGTTTATAGAAAGGTGACCCTGGTCTCCTAAGGGGTGCCTTTGATTGTTTTAATAAACAGAACGAGTTCAGTGAGCATCTAGGCGACTCACAGTGGTTTTTCTATTTCTTGTGAAATTCCAAGAAAGCCTACCAAATGGAGAGGCATGCCTCTAAGGAAGGTAACACCATTTCACGAGGCTAAAAAGGGCCAAAACTAGAATTTGTGCCCATGTCCCATATTTCAGGTAAAGGCTCCTTTATTCCACTACAACTCTAGGGCATGGTGATAAGGGATTGCATCAACAGATAGGACAGTGTCATTCCAAAGAATTCTCTTGTGGCATGCCAAGAAATTCTGTCCTTGGCTTTAATCTCTTTAGTGTTCTATCAACAACTTGGATGAGGCCAAAGATAGCTTCTTATCGACTGTGCAAATAGCCCCAGTCGGGGAAGGAGAGCCAATCTGTTGGAATTGCAACATCGGGATCCAAGAGTATCTCAACAGAAAGGAATGCTTGGTGAATCCCAACGAGATAAAATTGAACGGGAATACATGTAAGGTCCCGCACTTAGCTCCAAAACTCGACTGAAGAAGTGTAGGAAGAGTCTGGAAAGGGGTCCAATCTCGCTTGTAATCAAAGAAATGCAAATTAAAGCAACACTGAGATAATCATTTTCCCTTATCAGATTGGCAATGATTAAAAGGAGGAAAATTCCTGGAGTTGTTGGGGCGGGGAAGACAACAGGCCATCTTGTAAATTGCTTATGGGCTTGCGCCCCAGAAGGCCCTCTTGGGGAGATAATTAGGAAACTCTTTTTCCCAGAAGTTTCATTTATAGAAAAACATCTACAGACAAGTTGGGAAAGATTCATGTACAAAGACATTCCTAAAAAGCACCATGAAGAGAAGAAAACTATTTTGGAAGAGGAAGAGGCATTCATTTTGGGAACAGAAGACCAGGGGTCCACAGAAGGGTACCCCACAGCTACCCCCAGATACACCATACCTTAAAGAGACAGACTCAGCATTCTTGTAGTGCACCTGTGTTGTAAGCCAAGCAAGCTGGCCGGGGTTTAGGAGACATCTCCCTAAAAAGTAAATCCCACCACTCAATTCTGAGTAGAATCAGGATGGTGGCCTTGGACACTCTTCTCAAGGGGACAGAGGGGACTGTAAGAAACATTGAGCATGAGTTTTTTTTTTTTAATCCTGTGTCAAACACTATAAAACTTGTGTTTATGACAAGAATTAATATTCCCACCTGTATGCAAATGTTTCTGTCCCCCCACGCAGGAAAACCTTTGTACACCAAAAGCTCCTGCTGCTTTCTTCAAACTTAAGGGGAACCAAGTGGCCAACCCATTCTTGCTTTCCTTGTGTGCCAATTAAAAAACAAACAAACAAACAAGCTAGCTAGCCAGTTGTGAAAGCCTGTGAGGCCGGATCGCAGTCAGTGGGGAACAGGCTGTCACTGCCGGTCACACCAGTGTCTTGGTCTCTGGTGCTTGTGAATAACTTTCTAACAGAGATGGTCAGAGTTTTGATTTGGTTTTCCCTATGTATCTGAGGATGGTCTTGATGTTCTGATGTTTCTGTCTCAGTCTCCGAAGTCCTGAATTACAGATAGTCAGTCCTCCTCCAGATTTATGATGTGCCAAGGTTCACACTTAGGACTCTGCACGGTATATAAACACTTTACCAACTGAGCTACATCTCCAGCTCAAGAATGTCTTAGCCACTGGGTTGAAACGCTTGTATGTTCTTTCTTTCTTTCTTTCTTTCTTTCTTTCTTTCTTTCTTTCTTTCTTCCTTCCTTCCTTCCTTCCTTCCTTCCTTCCTTCCTTCCTTCCTTCCTTTCTTTTTTTGGATTTGGTTTTTTCGAGACAGGGTTTCTCTGTGTAGCCCTGGCTGTCCTGGAGCTCTCACTCTGTAGACCAGGCTGTCCTCGAGCTCAGAAATCCACCTGTCTCTGCCTCCCAGAGTGCTGGGATTACAGGCGTGCGCCACCACCGCCCAGCTCATATGTTCTTTCTAATGCGAATAGGCACCAAGAGATTTCTGTGTGAAGCTGCTGGCAATAGACCTGTCAATCAAGGTGTGGGGTATGAGGAGAGGCTAGATGGGAGCTCCCGGGGAAGCCACACATCTAGACACCGAATTTGATTGATGAAATGAGAAGACTTCTACTGTACTATTATTAAGAACCTATAGGAGATGACACCTATTGCTTATTCCCGCCCCTAATCTTAGGTTCTTCTGTGTAACAGTATCATGATAGTAAATTTAGTTATCTATGTCTGGTTTTGTGATGGGACCTTGGCATCGGGAGGTAGGTCATTGGTTGTTCTCTCTTGGTTTGGAAATCTGGTCCCTCCTCTGTTGAGTGTATGTATGTTTAGATCTATTACTGCAGCTTGTCAGGTTGTAGACCAGCTAGCTGGGTGGTGTCTAGGGTTGAGTCTTAGGGCAAATTGAGTTGGTGTTCAAATGTACTATCTTCTGTGCTGGCTTAGCTGGCTAGATGTATATTCTGACCTTAGGGGATATCTATTGAGCAAGAAGGTTCTCACAGACAATCTTCAGGAGTCTGAAGGAGGTGCTAAAGACTTCTCAAGCAGCAGAGGTGGGTGGAGTTAGCAGTGTGAGTCTAGGGTACCTACCTGGGGAGGAAGGGCCCAGAGGGCAGGTGTTGGGGATGGCTGGATGGTAATGCAAATCTGGATCACCATCTGGAGTGGAGGGGGCCTGAGGAGTTCCCAGAGGGTGTCCAGAGGACGTGTAGGCTTTGGTGCTGGGTGGAGTTGCTGATGAGAATCTAGGGTTCTTACTTGGAGAGGGGAGGCCAGAGGGCAGGCCATGGGGATAGGTGGAGCCACCACAATGGAAAGCCAAAGGGAACTGTGCAACTGGATCTAAAGCAAAGAAATAAAATAGAGGGCTAGACACAGGGCTCAGCAGTAGAGCTTGCTTAGGAAGTACAAGGCCCTGGGTCCCACCCCCAGCAGCACACAGAGGGTGCTCCCCTCAAATCCAGGCATCCCACTGTATTTGGGCTTTCAGAAGACAGGCACGGACTGTTGCATCGGCTCATCTGAATATTACAACTCCAGTCAGAAATCACATCTGCCTGAAGGACTGTGAAAGGTTGGAAATGGAGGGGGCGTTCAGGTTCCGGAGGGACACTGAGGCAGATTACTGGGAAGTGAAAGACTGGGTGGCAGAGAAGGGAGCCTCTGGCCCACAGGAGGAGCCTGCAGCTGCATGCTCTGATTCCCAGGCAGGAAGCAGAGAAAGGAGTGGGGTGTCCCGCCCACGCCTCCGAGATGTCAATCAAGTCCGAGAGCCCTGGGCGATGCTAGCCCTTTAGCTAGGACTCAGTGTCTCAGCAGGTGCCTGCCCGCGCCAGCTGTGAGAGGAGGCTGCTGCAGATACGGTGGCCTGTGTAGAAGCTGGACTTGAGCGCTGCCATTTTACACAAGGCAGGGCCAGCCCCACAGAGGGAGCAGTCCCAGCTTTCAGAGGCTGGCCTTGGCATTCTCATCATTTGTTGGGTGCTTTGGCTTTTTACATCGCCCCCTATCAACCATGTCGGAGTCCTTAAGAAAATGATCTGTTCAGAGTTTCTTAAGGACCCCTTACTGTGAAGAAGATGGCATGTTCTATGCCCCATGGTCCTTACGGTTGAGTGTGTGTGTGTGTGTGTGTGTGTGTGTGTGTGTATTGGGGAACATTAACCCATTTGTGTCCAGAGCACTCATTTCATGAGATGCCACTTACTATGTTATTCTCAACTATATCCCTAAGTGACCACCAAATGGCTGATCCTCACTGAACCCCCATCGTGTCTGCTATCAGGCATGTCCTCTGGGCTCAGGCCACAAAGGTTCCCCACATCCTCTCACTTGTCAGCGCTCCTGGCCACAGGACTTCACGATCTCTCTCTCTCTTTGCCTGAAACATTCATCTTGTCTCATTTATCCTTCTTATGCTTCCCTTGGATCTAAATTAATGTTATGAGCAGGCATGTTTCCTCTAGCCCCTCAAAGTCAGTATGCTAGAAAGGGACTGTATTCAGTGGGAGCACCACCTGTAGTCCCAGCAACTCTTAAGAGACAAGGTCTTGCTGTGTTGTCTGGGCTGGCTTCTAACAGCTGGACCCGACAGATCTCCTTACTTAGCCTATAAGTAGGTGAGGAAAGAAAGAAAGATGGACAGACAGACTGTCAGTCATTAGAATCCAAGCTGACTGGTTCCTCAGAAAAGATTCTAATACAGAGAGACACAACTTGTGTGTGCACACAGGCTCATGTGAGGACAAAGGGAGAAAGAGGCTGTCTTCTAGTCAAGGAGAGAAGCCAAGAGGATAACCAAGCCTGTTAGGGCCTTGCTTGGCCTCCTCCAGATTGGGCAAAACTGACAGCATTTTATCAAAACAGCCCGAGAGCCAGCTGGCTCAGCGAGAATGCCCCTGGGAGGTCTACCCTACCCGTCTTGTCTACCTGCATTTCCTTTATTGTACACATCATGCTTTATGAGTAGCCGTCTGTGTGCACGATTATGCTGCTCTGTCTGTCATTACCTCTTCCATGCAGAGACCCTGGGAATTGAGGATGCATCTGCGTTCAGTGTTACGACTGAGAGGCTGGCAGAGCTTGCTGTCCATTCAGGTGACCTAGTGTTGACAGAAAGGCTGAAATCATCACTGATCATATCCAAGAAGGTTAAATAAATATTTCAAAGGTCACTGGCTTTAGTCACTGTTCTATTGCCGTGAGGAGACACCGTGACCGAGGCAACTCTTATAAAAGAAAGTGTTAAGTTGGGGGCTGGCTTTCTGCTTTAGAGGATATGTCCGTGATCATCATGGTGGGAAGCAGTCAAGCATGGTGCTGGAGTGGTAGCCTATGGAGACCAGGCTGGCCTGGGACTCACAGAAATCCTCCTGCCTCTGCCTCCCAAGTGCTGGGATTAAAGGCATGTAAAGCTCTTTACATCCTGATTCATAGGCAGCAGGCAGAGAGAGGCACCGGGTCTAGACACCTCAGTTACACAACTTCTCCAACAAGACCACACCTCCCAGTTCTTCCCAAACAGTTCCATCCCTGGTGAGTTAATAGGAGCCCATGGCGGCCAGTCTCATTCAAACCACATGGCCACTATGAAGCAGCTAAGTGGCAAAAGAGGATCGGAACCCCCAAAGTCTCCACATAAAGAGCTAAAAGAGCAAGGGGATCAGGAGGTGAGGCCCAGCAATATTCTTGGAGACTGGCTGTACAGGACATTGCTGGCCACGATGAAACTTTGACTTTTATTCCAAGCAAGATGGGCACCTCTGGAAGGATTTACACAGGGATGCCATTCGGATATGCCTTTGATCTGAAGTCCTGAGGTTATGTGAACATTCAAGGGGGAAGGGACTAGGAGTAAAGGTCGAAGTAGAGGAGACGGCAGGGGCAATGATTATCGTCTGGGTGAGAGATGAGGGAAGATTCCTCTAAGCCTGTGTCAGGGACGGCTGGAGTCTGGCCCTTGACATCTTTGTCTGTCCTGGGGATCAGTCCATAGACTCGGCATGCCAGGGAAGTGCTCTCCACTGAATTACACTCCGGCCTCTACTTCTGTGTCTATTTTGAAGAAAAAAGTCAATCGGATCTGCCAACAAATGGGGTGTGGGAGGAAGGCGCAGTTGGGGTCGGTGGCCCGGAAGGCTGGAAGAATGGATGGGCCGTTCTCTGAGATGATGCAACTTTCCAGGCTGAAGATACAGAGATACACATATAAGTCATCGTATGAAAATGGTCTTGATGCCCTGACGAAGTGGGTGACGCCATCATGCGAATGAACGGAGAAGCACGTGGCGCGAGCCTGTCTGATATGTGCCGCAAGCTCCGGTCAGAGGTCAGAAGTCAGAGGTCAGAAGTCAGGGATGGAGCCAACAAGTGAGGGAGAGGGAGGGACTAGGAATGGAGGAGCCGAGTGAAGTGCTTGTGATGCTGGAATCTAGGCGCAGACAGTTCCCCAGAGACTGACCTTGTAGAGAAGAGAAGGACGGAGAGGAGACAGGGAGGGTCCGGTCAGGGAGGAGGAGAAAGCTGGAAGATGAATACAGGGATTTCCAAGGAGTCACAGTAACCAGAAAAATGAAGATGGGAAGAGAGTCATGAAAGATGCTTTTGGGAAGGCAGATGTCCGTGCTGAGGGTGGGAAAGCCTGTCACAAAAAACCCCAAGACTCCGCATTCTGTATGGCTTGGAGATTGATCCTGATGAGGATGCTCTCCATTCTGAGTGAGTGTACAAGAGTATACAGTAAGCCAAAGGAAAATAAATAGCAAGAGATAAAGAGCAAACCAGCATCATGGTGGGTGCTCGCACACCTAGCAGAGGCCGACTGGGGGACGCTGAGGCTGGAGTTCCTGACGGAGCTTTCTCTCCGTGGCTGAACTTGCGGTTTCTCTCTCCCACGCAGACACTTTCATACGTGGGATAAGTGTGAGTGTGGTCATGTGGCGTGGCTACCTCCGGTATTTTTAAGGGCATGATGTCTTTACTGTTCGTACCGTTTCTGTTGTTCTCTTCCCTTCTAGTCACAGAGTTCAGGGTCAGCCTGTGCAGTGGGTAATAATTAATAAAAAGTTCTGCCCCGCTAGGCCTCTGCACCCCTCCTTCCGAGTATCCGGTAAAGCATGACTCTTAAACTTGAATAGTTAACCAAATATCTTTATGTATATAAAACTCTCAATTACATAATGCCAATTATCTATGCCCAATTATCTAACCTCTCCAAAACACCACAAATACATCTGAAGCCATCTGGATATCCACAGAGCCCTTTCCCTCTCTCTCTCCCCCCACCCCTCATTTTCCTTAGCTCCTCCTCCTCTCTCCCGTCCAATCACTGGCCTCTCACTGCCTCAATGTGAATGGATAGGAAATATCTTGCAACAAACCTGTCCCTGGACCCTTGACCTGGGCATGCTTGGGTCTAAAGTGTATGTGTGAGATACTGTATCTTCCAGAGCTACCTGCAAAGTGTATGTGTGAGATACTGTATCTTCCAGAGCTACCTGCTCAGTGAGTTCAAACTGAATATGACAGTGTGACTATACACTGCAGACTCCTGGCACTTGTCTTCCTGGTTCTTCTTTCCGTTCTTGTTTCTTTGGTGTGTATGGTGTGTGTGTGTGTGTGTGTGTGTGTGTGTGTGTGTGGTGCAGGTGGAGGCTGGAAGAGGCCCTGGAGTTGTGGATAGTTGGGACTGTAGAGGTTTGGGTAAGAACAGCCCCCACAGGTGCATAGATTTGAATTCTTCTTGTCTTATTTCCTATTGCTGTGAAGAGACACCTCTGCAACTCTTAAAAAGGAAAGCATTTAACCTGGGGCTTGGCTTACTGGTTTAAGTCCATTATGTTATTTTAGGAAGCATGGTGGCACACAGGCAGACACGGTGCTGGAGAAGAAGCCAAGAGTTCTGCATCCAGATCAGCAGGCAACAGGAAGAAAAAGAGACACTGGGCCTAGTTTGAGTTTCTGAAACTGTAAAGCCCACCCCCTACTCTACCTACTCTAACAGAGCCACACATCCCAGTCCTGTGGGGGACATTTTTATTCAAACCACCACACTTAAGTCACCAAGTTCTGGAAGGAACTCTGAGAGGATGAGCTGAATCAGGAGCTGTGACCTTGTTGGAGGAAGTGCGTACTCAGGGTGGGCTTTGAGGCCCAGTCTCTCTCCCTTTTACCTGTGTGTCAGGATGTAGAACTCTCACTGACCTCTCCATGTCTGCCACCATGTCTGCCAGTGTGCTGCCAAGTTCTCTGCTGTGATGACAACGGACTAAACCTCAGAAACTGTAAGCCAGCCCCGAGTTGAATGGCTTCTTGAATAAGAGTTGCCTTGGTCATGGTGTCTCTTCACAGCAGTAGAATAAAAACTAAGCCAGTGCCCTAACCCATGTCCTCTGCATGTGTAGCAAGTGACCTTAACCACCAAGCCATCTCTCCAGCACCCACAATAACTTTGTTGTTTTAAAGAGAGGGTTTTATTGTCTAGACCATACTGGCCTTGAACTCGCAGAAATCAGCCTGCCTCTGTTTCCTGAGGGCTGGTTGGGATTAGAAGCATGGACCACCACACCCTTCATATAGACTTTGGGATTCTTACCCTGGGTCTGTAAGTTGCTGGAATCATCCTTACACTCAACAGGAAACAACAAATCACTATGGAATCTCAGCAGAAAGTGTCCTAGAACAGTGATTTTCAACCTTCCTAATGCTGTGACCCTTTAATACAAGTTCCTCATGTTGTGGTGACCCCCCAATCATAAATTATTTTCATTACTATTCCACACACAGCTGTAATTTTTACTACTTTTAGAAATAGTAATGTAAATATCTGATATATATAGGATATGTGACTCTGATGAGAGGGGTCGTGATCCTCAGAGGGAGAACCACAAGTCACTCTCGCCCCTGTGGACTTTTGAATATGGGCCAGAGTCAGCCAATCCCGTCATGGGGGCGGGGCTACCACATTTCTCAACTCCACTGCAAAGACTGCTCTTTGGTGCTTCCCCATGACACGATGTGGTGAGAAGCCCAGATCTAGAAGCTGTACCCCACAGGTGTGAAAAAGAGCATGGCCTGGGACACTGCGCATGTGCCAGTTCCGTGCTCGCTCGGCTTCAGTTCGCAGTCTAGAGTTTGCTGCGACCCTGTAATCTTAGCCGCAGAAATGAACCCGAGATGCTGCAGCCTCTCTCTGGCTTGCTTTGAGCGGGTGATACCCGATTAGTGCCCTGTTCATCTTGTTTCCATCCATTGGAGCGCCTCCACCGTGCGGAGCCTGTCTGACTGCACTCACAAATCGCTGTTGCCAGTAAGCTGGCCATCTTCCTAACTGTGGGAGCCTCAGCCATGCTTTTTAGAGTCACAGGTAACGCGGGCTGGCCGCTGCCGACTTGAGAGCTTTGGCTATGTAACCGGCCTGGCAGGAATGAAGATATTCCACAGAGACATTGGGCGCCAGACAGAGGGGGACACTGTCTCCTAAAGAGATTTACACAGCCATAACACCTTGCAGATGGCCCTGCTGAGCAGACTGGAGGGACCACACCTTTCTGGGGACTGCTTAGTTATGCATAGCTCTTGCCTTCTCTGTAAACAGAAACCCTGACGATGGGCTTACAGGGTCACAGGACTTCTTTGTCCCTTTTCCATATGTGGCCATGTCGAATGAATCTTCTTTTCTGCTTTTTGCTATTATTCGTTTCTATAACTGACTCACTGAGGACAGGATGCCGAGTCTAGATTGTCAGGGCCGCTAGGACCCAGGCTCTGACCCCGACAATGCAGGTAACAATAGAGCGTCCATTCTGCGCGCCGTGCACTGTGCAGATATTCCCAGTGGGTTGGGTTTCCTATGAGGATCGCGCTGTCTTCACCACAAATGATAGCGCAGTTTGTTGATGAAGTCAAGAAGTGTTTATTGAGCACCAGCTGTGCCAGGCAGGTCTTACTCCTCATCGAGAGAATAATCTAGGGCCCGGCAGGGAGCTAGGAACTGACTTGAAATGAAATCTTAGCCTCACTTTTTTTTTTAATTGAAAATAAGATATTTTCATACAATATATGCTGACCTTACTTCCCTCTCCCCCACTTTCTTCCAGATTCTACCCACCCACCCAAATCCATACCTATTCTTTCACTCATTAGGAAAAAAAAAACCAGGCACGTAAAAAGAAAATAGAATTCAAACAGACAAACAGGAAAACAGAGAGAAAGAGAGAGCCAAAAATGCAAGAGAAACACATATAGATGCAGAGACACGCATCCACAGGCAGAAATCCTGTGAAAACACAAAATCAGAAACAATAATAAATAAGCAAAAGACCTCCTACATCTTACTTGCTGTGTGATCTTAGGTGAGCTAACACCCTCTCTGTAGGTCAATTGAATGATTCTGAAACATTTTCACAAGTCCCGAGGCTACTAGGACTTAAACCTTATGCTCTGATTTTAAGAGCTTTTTTCATTTTCTTTTGTCTTACCTCAAGTTGCAGGGCAGGGCAGGCAGAGCTACATAAGACACTGTGTCAAAAAATAAAAAAATAAAAAAAAAAAGGACGTGTGTTGGGCCTCAGCAAACTCATTCTTTATAGGGAGGCCAGCCTTGCTAATGGGAAATCAGTCCCCTGTTCAGCACATGGCTTCAGTGGTCACCCACAGATTCCCAAATTATCATAAAAGCAGCTTTATCCAGACACTGCATTTTGTGAGTCTGCACGCAGAGGCCAAGTTATATTTAAGCAGAGCTTCCCCTCCACTCCAGACAGCAGCTTGAAAAAATAAAAAAAATAAAAACCCCACTTATGTCCAGAAGCAAAAGAATGCCTTCCCTTTGCTTGCAGGGTGACTTGCAGCTGCCTATGGCTGGGAGTTGGAGGGTGGCCTGGAGCCTGGGCTGGATCCTGCCTGGGTTACTGTCTGAGGAGCAGCCATGCGCTGTCAGGTCTCGGAGCCGGTGTCTGACTTCCTTGTTACCACAAGGCCTGTGGTTTCCAGCTCTGTCTGCATCTGAGTCCCGCTAACCAACAGCGGGAGAGAAAACAGACATGAACACAGGCAGCCACACACAGCCACCCAGACGTGCGCGGCCTTCAGAGGAAGTGGAGCGCCAGATGTTCTGGGTTTCCTGTTCGATGCTTCCACAGCTGGTTGAGTCTGTGGCTGTGGTTTGTCTGTCTCGGGCTCATGTGAAAGACAAAAGCCGGGCTGACGGGAAACCTTCCCCCATCTCCGACTGATCAGTTACACAGAAATCTGGCAGATCAGAGGTTTCCTGAAACACTCAGACCTGGATTCTCCCAGAAAGATCCCCCAAACCCCCTGTCCCCATGGAGTGGCCATAGGCTGTTGGTTGGCCCTCTTAGGACCTTGGGACAATGGGAAATACCCCAAATGTGCCATTATTTTGAACTGCCCTCCCTGGTGAGCAGAAGGAAACAGAGGCCAGGCTGCTTCAGACCCCAGTCCAGAGCCAGGCATGGAGTAGACAGTCAGAAAATGCCCGACAAGGGCAGGCATGGTAATAAGTGCTTGTGGTCCCAGTACTCAGAAGGCTGAGGCAGGAGAATGGATAGAGCCCAAGAATTTGAGACCAGGTTTCAAACAGCAAGATCTTGTTTCAGGATAAAACAGGGCCTGGAAAGGGGCTCACTGAGGGAAATGCTTGCAGCACTGCATGGGAACCTAAGGTTTTGCCCACAGAATTCACAAAAAGCCTGGGCGTGGTGGTGTGTCCCTCTAACTCCAGTGCTGGGCTGGCAGTGTGTATGTGTGGGGAGGATCCTGGTAGACCATGGGTCACCCGATCTGCCTGAAACAGTGAGCTTCAGGTTCCGAGATAAGATAGGCAATTGAGGAACAACCATCAATGTAAACCTCGGCATGCATCCACTGGGGCAAACATGCACACACACACACACACACACACACACACACACACACACATGCATATACCTCACACATGTGCATTTACCACACACACACACAAACACACACACACACATGCATATACCTCACACATGTGCATTTACCACACACACATATGCATATACCTCACACATGTGCATTTACCATATACACACACACACATATGCATATACCTCATACATGTGCATATATCACACACACACACAAACATGCATATACCTCACACATGTGCATACACCACACATACACACACACACACACACACACACACACACACAGTAAAAGCAATATAACACAGCCACTCAACATCTGGAGGAGTAGCTGAAGGGCCCACTGTGTCTCTGGGAGTTGGGTCTAAAAGCCCCAGCTTAGCGTCATGTTTCATACGCAGCTTTGGATTTTAACACACAAGGGTTTGAGACAGTGGTGTGCCGCTGATTTCCTGATTGCAAGTCATTTAAAGCCACAAGCCTGGTTTTCTTATCTGTATAACAGATACTGCTTCCTAGGGGTGTCAAGGTCTCTTGAGACTCGGGTGGGTGCGTAGATTTGCTTGAGTGAGTCATGCCCATAGCAACTCCTCAGTAATGCTGGCTGCCCCTCTCTCCTTGCAATGATGCAGTTTATCTAGGGAGAGGCAACTAAGCAAACAGGGCAGAACAGGTAACAGCCAGGTAATGATGGTAACGGCCAACGATGGTCCTGGGACACCTGCTTGTGGAGCAGGGTGTACAGCAAGAATGCTAATGTTTGCGGGGATCATCCGGCCATTCTGGGCCTCTAGGCTCTCTAAGGACGCTCCCAGTATCCTCCTGTGGCTGTGGAGTGAGGTTAGAATTGGGGGTGGGTATGGCTTAGTTTCCTTAATGATCTCCAGTGATTATTATCCTTGGTTACTGCTGATACTGTTCAGTGGAGCCTGGTGGCAGAGCCCCTTACCAAGGGTCCCTCCTGCAGCAGGCTCCACAGGTCTGTCCTTCACCTGTATCTCTGTCTATGAGACGCATGGCATCCACAGCTGACTGTGGACATCCGTTTTGTCTCTGGAGTGGACCCATGAGGTTCAAGTGTCACCTCGGATATTTGTCTGTGCAACGTTGGGCAAGTTTGCCTCATCTCTCTGTGCCTTTGTAAAGATGGCACATGTGCCTTTAAGTAAAATGACAGTTGGATGGTGGGGAAGCAGGGGAGATCACATGGAGGTCTGCCTAAAGCATCCAGACGCAGCGGCATGGTAAAGGATAAGTGACAGTCAGTTGGCTACATGGCAGATTTGGAGCCAGCCTGGGGTACATGGAACCCTGTCTCAAAAAGGCAAGACAGGAATCAGGTCCCTCCAGTCCATCTCATGTTCGTGCGAGTGCCACATTTAATGTTCGCTTGCTGCACAGAGAGAAACGCAGGGAAGGCATGGATTTGGGGCTCAAGCTGAAGAGGTGTCCTGAAGTCACGGGGCTCCTGGATGGAAGCTGGAGACGACTCTTGGGGTAAAGGCTGCTGGCCAGACGAGAAGGAAGTGGTTTGCTTATTTTTCTTATGCAAGTCAGTCTCTGTCCCAGTGGCAGACGTCCCAGAGTGTGTCAGGAGCTGAATCAGCCAGAGAAGGTTAGGTAATGCTACAGTAACAAACAGGCCCTGGGGCTGGGTGGTGAGACACACAATAACAGCTTTTCCCCTCAGGCTATAGGTCCCAGCCGGCTAGCAGGCACTTCTCCATGGCTTCACTCAGGAAACCAGGACCTGTGTGTAGGCTAGAGGAAGACTCACTCATCAATCTTTCTCAGACACTATCCAACTTTAAAAAATTTTTTTCTCATTTATGTGTATTCGATGGGTGCCTGTGTATGGCTGGAGAGACCTGAAGGGGGTGGTGGAACCCCTGGTCCTGGAGTTATGGGATGTTGTAAGCCACCATTTGTGCGCTAGACTGAGCCATCTGTCTAGCCTCTGTCCCCCACTCCCCCTTTTTGAGCTTGGTTCTCTAACTTCCAAGGGCCCACTTATTACCCAAGGCAGACTGACTGGAAAGACCCAGGGATCTTCCTGTCTTCACCTCTTCCGTAGCCACTTTACAAGTGTGTGGTTGACTTTTCCTGTGGGCTCTGGGGATCGAACTCGGGTCCTTGAGCTTGCATGATAAGCACATTTCTGACCTGGCTATCTCCCCAGTCCTGGATGCTATCCTCTCTGGAACATGCACCTCTGCAGTGCATTGGCTAAGAGACGCTGGCAGGCATGTGGGGATTTTGAGAACACAGGTCTCCGGTGTTTAGCTTCACTGACATGTAATAATGTAATAATACATGTAATAATAAATAAATCTTTAAGAACCCAAAGATGTATTTATTATTATAAAAAGTACACTGTAGCTATCTTCAGACACTCCAGAAGACAGTATCAGATTTCATTATGGATGGTTTTAAGGCACCATGTGGTTGCTGGGATTTGAACTCAGGACCTTCGGAAGAGCAGTGCTCTTAACCGCTGACTGCTGAGCCATTTCTCCAGCCCCAAGGATCAGTGGTCCTTTTTTTTTTTTTTTATTTGGTTTTTTCGAGACAAGGTTTCTCTCTGTATAGCCCTGGCTGTCCTGGAGCTCACTCTGTAGACCAGGCTGGCGTCGAACTCAGAAATCTGCCTGCCTCTGCCTCCCAGAGTGCTGGGATTACAGGCGTGTGCCACCACTGCCTGGCAGGATCAGTGGTTCTTAAGACAGAAAAGGAAAACTTTCTCCACACAAGGAGAAAAACATTCTGCTTCAAGCAGACTCTGAAGCCAGTCAAATTGCTGATCATCTTGCCTAGACCCTCCAAGGTGGGGTGAGCATTTCCCAGCATGCCAAGAAGTACTCCGGGCCCTCCAAGGTCCTGTGGGTCTGGGCTAGGAGGCTGCCGGCCAAGAAAGCTCAGGTCGGGGATACATGGACCTCAAAGTGTGCCTGGCCGCCCACACAGCCATTGGTCCTGGTACTCTGAGCAGAGCTCAGCCAAAACCAATCCAGATATCTTTGGAAATAGAGAAGGCTGGACTGGAACCCTGCAATTTGGGGCAGCTTTTTTTTTTCTTTTTTTCTTTTTTTAAATGGAGCCCATAGCTTGGGAATTTGCCTTAAGAAATCTTTCATTCCTAGATCGTCAGTGGAGAGATGGTTCTTATTTATTTAACCTCGAATCAAGCTGCAGCCCCCGCTCCTGCGCTGCTTGGACAGGGTTGTTTTAAAATAGCTGAGGAAAGCTGAAAACGCCTTGGTTGGCTTGCTGGAAGCCCAGAAGCAAGCAGCCTGGCATGGCAAGTCCTTGGCTTTTCCATAGACCACGACTGGTAGTGGCTGAGGGTGGGCGCTATTGTGGGGGAGGGGAGGCGGACTGTCAGGGAGAAGCAAAGCCTGGGTCAGTCCTAGATCCCAGGTCAGCTGGGTTGTCTTTGCAGCTGACCTGTCTTGTTGGGGTCTGGGAATGTGAGGAGGCAAAGGAAGATTCCTGTGTGCATATGTGTGTGTGTGCATGTCTGTGTGAGTGTGTGTGTGTGTGTATGTGCACCTGTGTGTTTGGGGGGCGAGGGTGTCAGTCACATTGCATAACCCTGGGTGGATTGGATCTCATCTTGTAGACCAGGCTGGCCTTGAACTCACACAGATCTGCCAGCCTCTGCCTTCCAAGGGTACCTGTACATTCAGCCAGAGTTACAGATTTCATGAGCCACGTGGGTGCTAAAACTGAATTCCAGGTCCTCTGCAAGAACAAGTGAGCCCTCTCTCCTGCTTCTTCACCACACTGCTGCTGCTGTTGTTTTGAAGCCAGAGTATTTTATCATAGCAAGGGAGATGACACTATGACCCCCCCTCCTATTTCCACCTCCACAGCTTTGGGATCGGAGGCACTGCGTGCCACCTCCTACTTTGACATGGGCACAGAGGTCTAAACTCAGGTCTACAAGTTTTCAAGGGAGACATTTCTTTTTTTTTTTTTTTTAAAGCGAGCCATCTCCCAGCCCCTGGAGGGTTTGTTTTGAGAGCCTCTGTAGGCAGCTTCACACTCAACAGACCTGAGCGCCTTTCTTTTGTCTAGCCTCCAACTTTCGGTGAGAGGATAGACAGACAATTCTTACTCTGTGGGGTTGGGTTGAGCTGACTCAAAATCTGTGTGTCCCACCAATGATTCTGCCAAGTTCCAACCCTCCTACCTCTGTGAGCCTCTGTCCTTGCTGAACACGGAGTTGGGATGTTATGAGCACATTTTATCCTTGCAAGCACACTGTTGTGGGATTTCTCCCTGGTCCAAGGTGGGGTGGGCGATAACCAAAGGTGCCCCATCAGAATCTTCTGCCTGTCAGGAAACACTGTTTCTTTTACTCTTACTATCCGGAGAAGATGGTGGCCAAGGGCTGCTGGTAGCCATCTTGCTGGTTTTAGAGGGAAGTTGTTTGAGGTGTGTGTGTGTGTGTGTGTATATACGGGGGTCATTCATGGTGTTCCTTGAATTCTTGGACACAGCCATCCCGAGGCAGCCATCTCTGGGCTTTACAGTTATACACACCAGTATTGCCTTCCTTGCTTAGGTGTGAATTCCTGCCACATGCCAATCAAAAAGCCATGGCTAAAATCAACAGGTTGCCCACAAAGGGTACCAACAATAGATTTGATGTTGTCCTTGTCCCGGCCTTCACGAATGTCCACATCTTTTAAAAGTGTAAAATCTGGGCCTGGAGAGATGGGTTAGTACTTAAGAGTTACTTACTGTTCTTAAAAGGGACCCAGGTTTAGTTTGCAACACTCAATCTGGCAGCATACAACTGACTGTTACCGCAGTTCCAGGGGATAGGGCGCCCTCTTCTGGTCTCCTTGGGTGGCCGCGTGCAGAGGACATATAGACATACAATCAGACACACACGTGCACACACATACAAATGGAATAATAAAACTCTAAATGTGGATATAAAAAGACAATCTATTTGTGGAAGTGTCTGCCTGTATCCCAACTACTTGGGAGGCCAAGGTTGAGGAATTGGTTGACTCTGGAAGTTTATATCCAGCCTGGGTGACCCAGCAAGACCCTGTGGCAATAATAACAAAGATAGTGATAAAAGAAAAACATATCTATGTTTATTATGAGCGCAAGTTCTGTGACAAAGCTTTTTTTATACTCAAGAGCTTGCAGATTGTTTGACCTTGCCTGACTAGAACATCGAGATTCTAAGAGATGGAAGATTGCAGATAAACAGCCAAAGGCCAGGCCAGCTTTAGCCCTTATAATAACTGCATTAGTTAGGGTTTCCTTTGCTGTGATGAAACACCATGACCAAAGGCAAGGTAGGGAGGGAAGGGTTTATTTAATGCATAGTTCCATAGAACAGTTCATCATCAACAACAGTGAGGGCAGGAACTCCAGGAGGGCAGGCACTTGGAGGTAGAATCTGATGCAGAGGCCATGGAGGGGCGCTGATTACTGGCTTGCCCCTCGTGGCTTGCTCAGCCTGCTTTCTTATAGAACCCAGGGCCCAACATGGACTGAGCCCTCCCAAATCAATCTGGCTGGTTTTGTGTGTCAACTTGACACAGGCTGGAGTTATCACAGAGAATGGAGCCTCTCTTGAGGAAATGCCTCCACAAGATCCAGCTGTGGGGCATTTTCTTG
This sequence comes from Apodemus sylvaticus, assembly GCF_947179515.1. NCBI lineage: Eukaryota > Metazoa > Chordata > Mammalia > Rodentia > Muridae > Apodemus > Apodemus sylvaticus. Next base: position 165,063,485 of record NC_067474.1, read on the forward strand.
GTTGGTGATCAAGGGGGGGGGAGGGCCCATTGTGGGTGGTGCCATCCCTGGGCTAGTAGTACTGGGTTCTATAAGAAAGCAAGCTGAGCAAGTCAGGGGAAGCAAGCCAGTAAGAAACATCCCTCCATAGCCTCTGCATCAGCTCCTGCTTCCTGACCTGCTTGAGTTCCAGTCCTGACTTCCTTTGGTGATGAACAGCAGCGTGGAAGTGTAAGCTGAATAAACCCTTTCCTCCCCAGCTTGCTTCTTGGTCATGATGTTTGTGCAGGAATAGAAACCCTGACTAAGACAATCATTAATTAAGAAAATGTTCTACAAAGTTGCCTACAACCCAATCTTTTGGAGGCATTTTGTCAATTGAGAGCCTCTCCTCTCCGGCTACTTTGTCTAGCTCATCAGATCAGCTTATCAGCAAAACAAAGCTAACGCCAAAGGCCAGATTTCCCGCCTTCTGTGGCCGCCCATCCACAGTCCCATCTTTCTTTTGTTTTGATCATCCAGGCTCACACTGTTTCTGTGCTGACATAGCTGACATCCATGCAGGATGACTAAGTTTCCATTCCCTGGCCTTGGTCACTCCCATTTAGCTCATCAATAAGTCATCTTATTTCCTCCAAAGCAGTGTTTTATGTCAACGATAGATAAATGAAAAGATTTGGGCTGCGTAGTTTGGAGTCAGCTTTCACCACCATGATCTCCTAGTCAGCTCTGTCCACTTAACATGGTCTAGAGTCATCTGGAAGGAAAGCCTTCATTCACAAGGACTGACCTGTGGGCTTGCCCGAGGGGGATTGCCATTATTAATTGATGCCCACAGTGGGAAGCACCATTCCCTAGATGGTCATGAGC
>NC_067474.1:165369333-165446833 GCF_947179515.1 Apodemus sylvaticus
ACTGAAGTCTGTTAACATTTAGGGATCGTGTTTGGGTCACGGAGGAGCAATGGGAATAAAGTCTGGCTGGAGCGAGTTCAAGGGGAGACGGGTGTGTGTGTGTGTGTGTGTGCGCGTGTGTGTGCATGTGTGTGTGTGTGTGCGCGCGCGTGTGCATTTGTGTGTGCGCGCGCGTGTGCATTTGTGTGTGTGTGCGTGTGTGTGTGTGTGTGTGTGTGTGTGTGTGTGTATGTGTGTATGTGCAGCAGGAGCCTGGGTTTATGTGTATGTTATCTATACATATATTCACTACTTATTATCATTAATGGAGCACCTTTGATCTTATAAAGGTTTTGCTGGTGCTTTATTTTGCAATATTGAGAACCAGACCCAAGGCCTCATGCATGCCAGAAAAGAGAAAAACATCCCCAGCCCAGGTTATTCTCTCCAGGCATGGTGGTGCATACGTGTTTATTCTCAGCACTGGGGAGGCAGAGGCAGGAGGACCTCTTGGGAGTTCAAGGCCAGCCTGGTCTACATAGCAAGCCCCAGAACAGCCAGGACCACATAGAGAGACCCTGTCTCCAACGACAATGAAGAAAAAATATACTTATACTTTTGTTATTTGTAGTTAGTCCACGTGTCTTGAATGTGTCTGCATGTGTGTGGGGCGTGGACCTGCCACCGAGAGTGTTTGTGTAAAGGTCAGAAAGCAGTGCACAGGAGTTTTCCTCTGCTTCTGTCTTCGGGGTCTGACTCAGGCCATCAGCCTTGGCTGTGAGCACCTTCACCCACTGAGCCAGCTTACCGGCCCCAGTCCCAGGTTGATTGAGACATTATGTACATCAAGATAGTGAGCTGGCATTGAACCATCCTCCTGCCTCAGCCTCTCCAGTGTTGGGATCTTGTGGTATCAAGAATTAAACCCAAGGTGTGGAGTGGTAGGCAAGGGCTCCATCAATGTGCTATTCCCCCAGTCTGGGAATTCGTTCTCTCTCTCTCTCTGTGTGTGTGTGTGTGTATGTTACTGTGTGTGTCCCAGTAGTGACAGGAAGAGCCTCTGAAGCTGGTGATTGCGAGTCATCTGATATGGATGCCGGGAGCCTCTGGAAGAACATTAAGTGACCACACTGCTGAGCCGTCTCTCCAGCCTCCCCTCCCCACCACACTTTTCTTTTTCCTTTCCAAAACAGGGTTTCTCTGTATAGCCCTGGCTGTCACTCTGTAGACCAGGCTGGCCTCGAACTCAGAAATCCGCCTACCTCTGCCTCCCAAGTGCTGGGATCAAAGACGTGCGCCACCACCGCCCAACCGCAGCACACTTTTTCAAGGCAGAGTCTCATGTGGCTGTGCCTGGCCTCAAATTTCATATATGTAGCTGAAGCTGGCCTTGAATTTCTGATCCCTCGGCCACCTCTACCGCCCGCCCCCCAAGTGCTGAGGGTACAGGTGTACATCTGCGAATCTCATTCAGGGCTGGGGCTGGAACCCAGGGCTCCGTGCATATAGAGCAAGCACTCCAACTCTGGACTGAATGAGCAGGCCTAGGTCCTCCTTTCTAAGTGCAACACAGGCTACGTCAGTATTATCATTAAAGCGCTGGCTAGTTTTATGCCGGCTTGACACAAGTTAGAGTTGTTCGGGTTGAGGGAGGCTAAACTGAGTAACACTGCCACCAGACTGGCCTATGGCTAAGACCATGATGCGTCTTCTTGACTGAAGGCTTGTTATGAGAGAACCCTGTTCACCGTGGGTGGTAGCATCTGGGGCAGGGGGTTCTGAGTTGTATATGAAAGCAGGCTGAGCAAGCCACGAGGAGCAAGCCAGTGAGCAGCTCCCCTCCACAGCCTCTGCACCAGTTCCCGCCTCCAGGTCTCTGTTGAGTCCTTGCCCTGACTTTTCTCAGTGATGGAGTCTGGCCTGAGACTTGTGAGCCGAAATAAAACCTTTTCCTCCGCCTGGTGGCTAGAGGTGCTTTCTGTTACTGGCGAGAAAATATGACTACGAAGGATGACCCACTGCCCAGCGTCCCCAGCTAGTGTGAACCTTTCCCACGTTTCCCTGGCAGAATAAGGCTACAGAAGTGAATTTTCCCTTTCTCTTCTCCTCAGAATATTATTTTGCTCTCCAGATACCAACAACAACAACAAACCTGGATTCAATTATGTCCTGTGGGTACCGGCAGGAATGTGTCATCTCTGTGAGATGGATGACAAGGACAGCTGAGGATCTACAGCTCCATTTCTGTGAGTTACATTATACCCTGAGCGGCGGATGGTGTCCTGTCTTTCAGGTCTTGAAGTCATTTTACAATGACACGTACTTGGAGCGACACGGAACGTCCATGGATGAGAACACCCTGCTCCTCCTGTGGTCGTGCACAGTCTCCATGTTCCCTCTGGGAGGGTTGTTGGGGTCCTTGGTGGTTGGCCTGATGGTCGATAAGTGGGGCAGGTAAATGGAAGACGGCATTCCCAAACGTGAGATTAATTTTAGCTATTTTCGATGATTGAGTTGCTGGTGGGTAGCTGAGACCACCCTGAAAAGCAGATCTAAAAGCAAGCTCCCATGTTGCCAGAGACCCTTTGGAATCTCTTTCCCCGACAGCTGCATAGGAACGGCTTCTGTCAGTGCTCAGCCTTGTAAGCACCGCGGCAGGTATTCAGAAATGCCGCTAGAGGGGCTCTCTGGGGTCAGGCGGCTTTGGGTTCCAGCGGCGCCCCCACACGAGAGCTCAGCAGCGCCCACACACGCGGGCTCAGCGGCATGCTCTCCCGAAGCTGGGCCTCGGTCTCCTGTCTGCTTCGAAGGTGAAGCCCTGTTCTGTGCACTTTGCTTGGCTACTCAGAGGCCCACGCTGCAGGGGCATGACTGAAGATAAGGAGGTTTGTGCCGATCAAGGTCCCCAGGAAGGAGCAGCTGAGTTCAAGTCACAGGGCGGGGCACAGCTGCGTTCTTCTGCGTGGGCAGGCTTGCTTTCGGTCGATCGAAGTTGTCAGGCCGAGTTAGGCTGTGTAAGAATGGGCAGTGGAGAACCCCTCGGGACAAATAACCCCCAAAACACAGCAGCCAGGCTCATGGTCACGCATTAAAGAAAATAGTATCAGCTGGAACCTATTTATGAAAGCTGGACCCAGAAGCATCGCCTTGTAAATGCTTAGTGAGCCGGGCCCCTGTCCTCTCTTGTGCACTAACTGAAGAGAGAAGTTGATAGATTGTAATGTTGCTGTGGGGCCAGGCTATATATGACCTGTAAGCATTCGTTAGGCTCGTCTAAAGACCCAGGCGTCACATCCTTTGACGCACTATGTAGATCAGGATGGCCTGTCACTCACCGAGATCCACCTGCTTCTATTGGAAGCATATTGCAGGGGGCGGGGTGGAATCAGTCTGCCTGGTGAGGAGCCACCAGCCTGAGCCTCTGTGAGTCCAGCAGGTTTCTTAGGGATCAGAGAGAAGGAGAGGGTATCAGGGGTACAGGATTGCTATGTGCTATTTACCCTCCTGGGTCTTCAGGGTGCACGTCTGTGGATCTTGGTACTTCCCGGGGTATTGACCCCGGACGACGTTTTTATAAGGACCCTATTGGCCCTGCTTCACCTGTAACAGTCAGAGGCTGGGTCCTCTGCACCTGTCTTCTCCAGTGTGAGGATGGGGAGCAATCAGCAGCTCCTACACTGAGCTCGGAAGAACACAGCTGTAACCAAACACTCTGACGGTAGAGACGGGAGGACCGGCTACAGAGCAAATCTAAGACCAGCGCGGGGTATATGAGACCCTATTTCCAAAAACCAAAACAAGCTCAGGGCTGCTTCTCAGCCCTGCCCTCCACGGACCATTGGGTTTGAGCCCTGTGGGTCATAGAGGTCAGGGCCCCATTCCGCATCCCATCTGGTTAGCATCCCTGACCAACATCAGGTCTGGTCTAGACACCCCCACTGGGGCTTGACTGCCCACCAGTCACAGGAGGCTCCCACTTGTGGAATGGCTGCAGTGTTTGAGACACGCCTCCCCTCCCCCACCCCCGCTGGCCCCTTAGCTTCCTTCCTTCCAATTTCCTTACAGCTGTGCCCATTCTTGGACAGCGTGGACTGTCTTTTGTATCCGTGGAGAGAGTGTTACACATTATAAGAGCCCTAGTCCATCGTGAGGAGACCCAATCACCCTTCCTCACACTGAGGAGCAGGGAATGCAGCACACACAATGAATGCGGACACTCCAGGACACTATCCTATCTTCCAGTCCTTCTCAGGCACAGTCTAGCTCCTCTGTAGGGAACACCCTGGAATGTTGGGTTTGGGGTGTCAAAGCATCTACTGGGTGCCCCCCACCCCCACCCACTAGGCCTTGCTGTCTTGCAGAAAGGGAACGCTGTTGATCAACAACGTCTTCGCGATCACCTCTGCCATCCTGATGGGAATCAGCAAAGTGGCCCGGGCTTTTGAGCTGATCATCCTGTCTCGAGTGCTGGTGGGAATCTGTGCAGGTACCTTAGGGCAGCCACGGAAGACCAGGGTGTTCCGATGTGCACTAGTCAGGGGACAGCTCTGAGACATGGGTGTCTATGACAGGAGCCAACACTGGACTCAAGGGGTCTGGCTCTCTGCTTTTTCCTCCAGTTTCCAGTCCTAGGCCCTAGTAGGCCCCATGCTTCCTAGCTCCTCCCCATGATGTAATAAGGTCTTCCATCTTGCCCATAGTCCCAGCATTCAGAAGGCAGAGGCAAGTGAATTGCTGTGGATTCAAGTCTAAGTCAGTCTATATAGTGAGCTCCAGGCCAGCCACGGCTATCCATAAATAAACAGGAGAACATGGCTGCTCCTAGAATGTGCAGGAGAAGGTTTATTGGAGATATGAGGGACAGCATAGCCAGAGGCATCTGGAAGGGTCCAGAGCGACCAAGACCCTGAGCTGAGTCATGTGACGAGAGAGGAGAGGGGACAGGAGAAAGCCCAGGGGCGTGAAGGTAGAAGAGCCCGAGTAAACAAAATGTCTGGCTTCTATAGGTAAGAGCCCCTGGGCAAGGACAAGCTCAGTCCCTAGGCTGGAGAGGGTTAGGAGAGGGGGAGGGTTTGCCGCCCAGGGCCTGTGTAACAGGTAGTGACAGAGGGACGCTGGGAGAACCTGACAGCCAGCTTCTGCTTGGATATGTCGAATAGGATATGACAAATTGCCATTTGTCCCTGGTTTGAGATCAAACAATTTTGAGACTTTACCTCAAAAGAAAGGAAGGAAGAGAGGGGGAGGAAAGGAGAGATGGCATGGGGGGTGGGGAGGACGACTTCCCTTACTGTGACAAACACATAACCAAACCAGCTCTGCATGCACCTTCCAAGGATGGGATCTTAGTTAGCGTTTCTATTGCCGAGAAAAGACACCATGAACGCAACAACACTTATAAAGGAAACCTTTCATTGTGGCTGGGTCACAGTATAGTTCAGTCCACTATCGCCATGTTAGGAAGCATGGTGGCATGCTGGCAGACACAACCCTGGAGAGGTAACCCAGAGTTCTATATCCAGATCCACAGGCAGCATGAAGAGACAGTGAGCTACTAGGCCTGGCTTGAGCTTCTGACATTGCAAAACCCATCCTCCCCCAGCCCCCAAGACATACTTCCTCCAACAAGGCCACGCCTCCAACAATGGCACTTCCTGTGAGTCTGTGGGGTAATGTTCATGCAGACTACCACAGATCACTCTCAGTGTTAAAGACAAACAGGTTAAACTGAGACTACAGAATCCAGAGTCTCCACCTCAGGCAGCACTTAAGAGTCTTCACTACGTGGTCTCTTTTACGGTTTTTAAAGAAAGAGATCTAGGGCCAGGAATGTGACTGCCTTGTATACACAAAACCTTAGATTCCTTCCCCAGACCCCACACACACACAGAAAACAATAAAAGGTTGAGCCCAGCTCAGTAGTAGAGTCCTTGCCTAGCATGCATGAATACCACCGCAAAATCAAAGCAAAAAGGCTGTGGAAGTAATGTGTGCTTAAGAAATAACAGAAGACCACCAGGTGGTGGTGGCACACCTTTAATCCCAGCAGCCAGGAGGGAGAGACAGATGGATGTCTGTGAGTTCAAGCCCAGCCTGGTCTAGAGAGAGCATTCCAGGACAGCCAGAGCTACACAGAGAACCCCTTTCTCAAAAAGAAAGAAACAAACAAAGAAGAGAAAATCAACCAAAAAAAAGACAGATATTTAAGTCTATATCAAGAGTTCCTACCCTGCCTAGATTCCTCCCCTCTAACTGTAATCTGGCCCAGAAACCAAGAAGGAAACAGTATCGTTTTTTGAATGAAATGGCTACAGTAAAGAAACCAAAACAGCTGTTTCCATATGAAAAGGGAGAAGTTATTTTAAACCTCTGTGTCTCTGGAAAGCAGAGAGAAGGGACAGGAGCTGGGGTGACATTTGGTGGTGGTGGTGGTGGTGGTGGCAGAGGTGGCAGCAGTGGTGGTGGTAGTGAGCTATTTCAAGGGTTTTAAGGGAACAGTTGACCCAGAAGGAGGGAACCTGTGTGCTGCGGTAGAGGGCTTTGAGGTGTCTAACACGTACTTGTAAGTAAGAATTGAAGGAGTCTAGAGGCCAGCATAGAACGTGTGCTAATAAACACTGTAGACATATATTAATGGAAGAGCCAGAGATCCCTTTGCCAGAGATAAGAATGACTCCTTTTCCAGGTAGGGACTAGTTTCTCAAGTCCCTGAGGGAATACTAGTTTTTATATAAATGCCAAACTTTGGGAAAAGGAATTTCTCCAGCTGAACGGGCAGACTGGGGGAAGGTTTAAACTAAATACAGAGCAGATTCTTCCCGTCCCAGGAGATGGGGTTGAAACAACCGTAGGCACTGGGTTCTGAGAGGCAGGGACTGTTCTTAGTGGTCCTGATTCCCGTCTCCTCTGACCCAGGCATCGCCTACAGTACTCTTCCCATGTACCTGGGAGAACTGGCTCCCCAGAACCTCAGGGGTGCATTGGGGACAATGACTGAGGTATTCGTCATCATTGGAGTCCTCTTGGCCCAGATCTTCAGCCTGCAGCCCATCCTGGGCAACGCCACAGGTAACCTGCACCGTGTGGGGGTGAGGCATGCAGAGTTCTCAGCTGAGCCCAAAGTTAGCCATAGTTCAAACAGGAAGGTGCTTTGGTGACCTTTAGTACTTTGCCCAAGGCAGGGTTTCTGACTCCTGGAAACGGGGAGAGGAACCAGAAATAACCTAGGCTAGGCTGGCCAGCCAATGAGCTCCCTGGATCTGCTTCCCTGCCCCTGCCCAACCCACCCACCTGAATGCTGGGGTCCCCGGCATGCGCAAACACAGCTTTTTAGCTTGAGGTCCTCGTGCAAATGTCCTCACCCACCAGGTCCTTTCCTCTATTTTTAATAGGGACGTTCTTTGTGGGCAGCGACATCTTGGCAAGGACTGGGTGGCCACCACCCTCGCCTATCACCTGGGTGGGCATGGTGAGGGAGAGCTCGAGGGAAAGCACCTGTGGCCCTGTAGGTTCCCTGCAGCAGATTCGAGTCTCAAGCCGCCATTTGTGTTCCGTCCAGGCTGGCCAATCCTCTTGGCTCTCACAGGCGTCCCTGCACTGATTCAGCTCCTCTCTCTGCCCTTCTTCCCTGAGAGCCCCCGCTACACTCTGATTGAGAAAGGAGACGAGGAGACGGCCAGACAAGGTACCGGGACTCAGGCTGCTCGCCCAGGCTCCCAGTGCACGAAGGGGCATGGGATGGGCAGGAACCATCTGGTGAGATTGTGATCCGGATCAGGCACATGGGCAGGGATAGAGAGCTTGAGCAGGGTGGGCGGTGGTGACTGGGGTAAGGCCTGGGCTCTGGAGAAGGGCCTGGCTGAGGTGCCATAGGGCAGGGGGTGAGTGTGGCGTGCCGCCTCTCTGCTCTGCAGCTTTAAGGAGGCTGCGAGGTCACAACTACAATGTGGAGGCTGAGATAGAAGAAATGCGCACAGAGGAGCGCACCGAGCAAGCCGAGGGCCGCCTGTCTGTGCTCAACCTCTTCACCTTCCGGCCCCTGCGCTGGCAGCTGATCTCTATCGTCGTGCTCATGGCGGGCCAGCAGCTGTCCGGGATTAACGCGGTGCGCGGTGCCACCTGGTTTTTGGTCCTCTTGGGTCTTTTTGAATGAATTCACAGAGGCTCAGGAGTAGCATTTTGCATTTTGACTTCTGGAGAGCTCAGGTCTCCAGGAGTGAGGAGCCACAAGGCTGGCGCTGGGTGGAGAGTTCTGGGAGCGCAGTGCGCTTTAGCACTGGGGGCGTTTCATTCAAAACTAACAGGACCTCGGCCTGCAGGATGGTTCGATGGTTCCATATTCAAACATGCTTGCACCAAGCCTGACAACCTGAGGTTGATCCCTGGGTCCCACACCGGGAATGAGAGATCTAACTCTTCAGACTTCCACACAAGTGCTGTAGAATGTCACAGAGATAAATACCTGCAATAAAAATAATGAAGATAAATAGATGAGTGTAGGTAGAGGAGTGGAGGAAGAAAGGAAGAAAAAGATAGAAGGATGAACAGATGGATGGATGGGTGGATGGGTGGGTGGATGGATGGATGGGTGGGTGGATGGACAGATGGATGGGTGGATGGACGGACAGGTGGGTGGATGGATGGGTGGATGGACGGATGGATGGATGGATGGGTGGATGGATGGGTGGGTTGACAGATTGATGGATGGGTGGGTGGATGGACGGATGGATGGGTGGATGGACGGACAGACGGATGGGTGGATGGATGGGTGGATGGATGGGTGGGTGGATGGATGGAGATAGCTCATCAGTTAGAACTACTGTTACTCCTGCCCTGCTCCAGGTTCCTTTCCTCAAATGATCTCTCACAGCCATCGATAACTCTTCTGAACTCCGTGTGGACCACCTCTCCCTGCCCTTTACTCTTCTTTTGCTACATGCCTGTTTTTCTCTGTTTCTTAGTCCCGCAAAGAAAATCTCCTGCCTGTAAGTTTTTTACTCTCTCCATAAGAGACCATCGGGGAGGTGCCTGACCTCGGGTGTCAATCACAGGCTCCAGAGAAGGACCCTTGTTGATCCATCCTGGGTCAGGAGGCCCTGGTAGACTCATTTGCCGTGGAAATATGTCATGTTCTCTGGTGGCTATTTCATTCTCTCTGTGGGTGGGCAAATAGGAAAATCTCAAATGCCCACTCTGGAGCCATTGGAGAGAGGTGACCCTGTAGATGTCTAGGAGAAGAAACAGGAAGAGGTGACATCTGTCTTCAAGAGTTGAGTTGTTTAGCAAAGTGATTTTTTTTTTGAGCCACTCAGTGGGGACCAGCTTATGTGGCTTTCTGTGACTGTCCTGAGACTGGGCCAGAGCTGGCCCCAAACAGTTAAGAGTCTGTGTGTGCAGAATAGTAAGTCAGCAGGGAAAACTACCTAGTGGCACTGTGGCCTGGCTCCCATGTTATAAGCACAGAAGCCAAGACTCAGAGATAGCAGGGTGGGGTCAGATCTACCAGGCGCCTAACTTCACCACACCCTGCTAAGCTCCATCCTACCCAGGCTCCCCAACCCAGGTTCCTAAACCTTTCCATTGCTCACAGTGAGGTGTCTCGGGGCCTCTACTCACACCCCTGTTTGCATCATAGGTCAACTACTATGCAGACATCATCTACACCTCGGCTGGTGTAGACCCCACCCAGTCCCAGTATGTGACCCTGGGCTCTGGTGTCATCAACTTGGTGATGACTCTCGTCTCGGTGAGTTATTGGGGGGCTGAGGAGGTGGCCTGTCATAGCAGGGTCCCCAATCAGTTCCCTGACTAGAAAACAGAGGCCTCTCAGGCCAGAGAGTAGGAGTGACCCTAGTCTGGGAGGCACAATGGTAACCTTGGTCAGGGTTTGGGGCATAGTACAGTTGGTTGAACACTTACCTGGCATGCACAAGTTCCTGGGCTTGGTCCCCAGTGGCAGAATCGTAGTACACATGATGGCTCACACTTATAATATCAGCACTTGGGAGTCGAAGGCAGGAGGATCAGAAGTTCAAAGTCATCCTTGATAACATAGTGAATTCCAGACCAGCCTGGGCAACGTGAGACTCAAGCACTGCAAACCCAGCTGTGATGTCATTCTTCGTTGTCAACTTGACCACATCAGGAATGAAATGAAACCCAAGCAGCTAAGCACATGTGTACGGGATTTTTTTTTTTTTAAATTCAAAGAGATCCACCTGCCTCTGCCTCCCAAGTGCGGGTATTAAAGGTGTGCACCGCCACTGCCCAGAGTGGAAGAGCCGCCTTTAATCCAGATCATCGGAAACTAGAAGAGCCATCTCTAATTTGGGGCACACCTTCTGTGGCAGCCTATATAAAGCATGTGGAATAAGAAATTACCTGCTGCTCTCGCTCTCACTGGCAAGTCTATTTCTTCACTGCCGTTAGAGACTACTACTTCAGAATTCCGGTGTATACTGAAAACCAGCTAAAGAGACATCCCGACTCATGGACTGAACAACCTCTGGATTCCTGGGCCTTCTGTTGGTAGACAACCATTGTTGGACTAGCTGGACCTGGAGATTCTGTTCCTCTAAAGAACACTGGCTAAAATGTAGATTTAATTCCAGGATTGTGAGGTGCTGCTGTGACAGACCCGACACAAATGTTATTTTCAGGAGGACTATGGAAGGATTTGGGGGACTTTGGGCTAGAAATGCCATTGAGTTTGAAGCCTCGTGAGCTCTGGTAGGAGTTTGGAAGATAAGCATATTGAGCCAGGCGAGGGCAAGAACGCCTTTAATCCCAGCACTCAGAGGCAGGGGCAGGCAGAGCTCTGAGTTTGAGGCTAGCCTGGTCTACCGAGTGAGTTTAAGGATGCCAAGGCTACACAGAGAAACCCTGTCTCAAAAGCAAGCAAACAAACACCTAAAAAACAGTACAGATGGTGGAGTCCAGGCTTGTAAAGTTCCAGAGAGAGTCACTTACAGACACTACCAGGGCCGTTTACTGTTTTGAGTTGGGAATCTGTGGTTCTGGTCAATGGGGGCTAAAGAATAATGTGGTTAAAAAGAGACCAGCTCCAGCGAGGTGAAAATCCTCTGGAAGTGTTTCCTCAGGGTCGGCACACAGAGGCTGTGTTACAGAGGGGTGCTGCTTACTGGCTTGCTCCTCATGGCTTGCTCAGCTTGCTTTCGTGTAGAACCCCAGACCACAGCCCAGATGTGGCAGCACCCACCCACAGTGGATCTGGGATCTCCCATATAAATCATTGATTAAGAAAGTGCCCTATAGTCTTAAGCACAAACTGGTCTTACGGAGGCATTTTCTCAATGAAGCTCTCTTGTCCGACAGGACTCGAGCTTGTGTCGATTTGACTTAAATTAGCCAGCACAACAAAAGTGGTCACTGCCATCCAGAGAAAGCCAGACTGGAGCACTGTGGCCATCTCAGACTGTCTTCAGGGACACACAGCTATTTTTCTGTCTGGGATTTCTCCAAGCAGGGAGTGGGAAAGAAAGGCTGGTAACGTTACTCTGTGTTTAGGATGACGGATGGATCTTACCCAGGAGGCTAGAGAGGAGGGATCTTACACATTGGTGGCAAAGGCCTTTCTCCTTTGCTCTCCAGAAGATGAGAGATATACTCTCAGACAACAGAGTTTGCTAGCCTCTTCTGGCGTTACTTGCCTGCAAGAGAAGCAACCCTTCCACAAGTGAGAAAAGCCCAAAGATGCTGAAGCGTTATATGCAGACTAGACAATATGGGTCTCAGGGCAGAGAGGTGGCTCAGCAGGTAAGAGTGCTCACTGCTCTTGAGCAGGATCTGAGTTTGGGTGTCAGCACCCACATTGGGAAGCTCACAGCCCACTGTAGCTCTAGTTCCAGGATATCCAGCTCCCCCTACTGTCCTCCTTGGGTACTGCATGCACATAGAGGTCAAGCAGGTTTTATTCTACCTAAAAGAATGTAATGCGGGTACTACTGGGAAATGGGGCTGCAGGGAGTAGATACCCAAGGGTCTGTAAATGACAAAGACGGCAGAATCCCAAGGTGTAAGTTACACCAAATAGGCCACCTGATGTAGCTGGGAAGGGGGGGGGATGTAAGGGAGGGGCACCTAAGGAACCCAAGCTGGAGAGGGTGGAGCTTCGAGGTCAATCCTTAGTTCCAAGAGACTCAAGGTCATTCACACCCCCTGCAGGCCATGATCGTAGAGCGTCTGGGGCGGCGGATTCTCCTGCTGTCTGGCTATGGCATCTGCGGCTCTGCCTGCCTGGTACTGACCGTGGCACTCCTCCTCCAGGTCTGTGCTCACGTCCTGCCCTGTGGGTGGGAGGCTGGCATGAGGGGTTCGAGGTCCCAACTTCCTGGATGGGTCTCAGCCCTCTCCAGCGGCCGCCATTCATTCCTGGACAACTGCTTCAGAAAACCCATTCCCAGCGTGAGGCTCGGGAGTGGCTTGGCTCCCTTGTGCCGGTAAATGCAGGCATGAAACTCAGCGTGACCCTGGACTTGCAGGCTGTTGGGATCCATTTGATGTAGATGCTGGGAATTGAACTCCGGTCCTCTATAAGAGCAGCAAATGCTTTTAAGTGCTAAACCGTCTCTCTAGCCCCTGGACTCTTGATTTATAAACACAGTCTTGAGGCAATACCCTGTGATGGGGACAGCTGGGCCCAGATCCCCTCTTGGAATCCTGCCAGATGTGACAGCGCTAAGTCCCAGGGTTCATCAGCCAGATCCAAATCCAGATCTGCGCTGAACCTGGAAAGGAAAGGATTACAGCAATAGGTGCTAGAAAATACTTGGGGACCATGTAGCCCAGGCTGGCCAGGAACTCATTATGTAAACCAGTAGGGGACACGAGAAGGAAAAGAGAGAGAAGAGATCACGTCCCTCTGTCAGAAGCCCCGGTGGCTCTCCACGGCTCCCGACCCTTCCGTCAGTGGCGCCGTTGCAGCATCTGTCCTGATCATCGGTTAGCTGGCCACTTAGCTTGGAGCCTGCCATTTAGTTCAGTTAACCCGGTTAACCTGGTTTAGCATCTGCCATCCTGTTGGGCCGCGAGGAACAGAACCTCAAATGTTAAGAGGTAGGCGGGGGATTCGCTCGCCACGCCCTCTGACACACAGGGCTGCTTCTCCCACAGAGCAAGGTCCCTGAGCTGTCTTACCTCAGCATCGGCTGTGTCTTCTCTTACATCGTGGGACATTCCATAGGGCCCAGTAAGTTCCAGTTCGGGGCCTCCCCCTCTGCCCGTCTGTAGAGCTCGACACACGTAAGGTGCTGGATAAATGCGTGAGTCCGCGGCTGCCCGTTCCTCTTTCTGCCGCCACCACCTTTCAAACAGCGGCCTGGACAGCTCCAGCATTCTTTTTCAGTCTGGGGTTTTGTAGTCATAATTTTACTATATAAAAATCTTCCTTACCAGGCTGCCTTCAGTCTCACAACCTCCTGTCTCAGCCCCCAAAGTGCTAGGATCGCAATTGTGTATTGTTACCCTGCTCAGCTCTGGACCCACTTGATCTTTTAAAATGTATTATCAATTTCATTCATGCATACATAATGAGATCCAGGCTAGCCAAGGCTACATACTCCTTGGCTACTAGGTGACTTGAAAACCAGCCTGAGATAAAGAAGCCCTTGTCTAAAAATACATAAACTTGTTTTTACCTCTTATTTATGCATTTATTATATATAATATATATAATATATATATTATATATATTATACCCGTATTCTTGCATGTGCTACCGTGCATATGTGGAGGTCACAGACAACTTGTGAGAGGTGATGCTCTTCTTCCATTTTGTGGGTCTTGGGGTTCACATAGGTCCCCAGGCTTGGCAGCAAACACCTTTAGCCACTGAGCCAACTTACTGGCCCCTAAAAAACACTTTTTTACAATGGAGGTAGCAATTAGGGAGAAACATAGCTATAGACATTTGAGACAAGACTCTCTCTGGAAGCAACAAGACAGCAGAGAAAGATCTGGAATTGCAAAAGAGGTGGAGAGCTGGCCTTACCATCCCTGTACACACCATGGGTGGGGCATGGGCAGCAATGCCCAAGCCAGGAGGTCGCAGGGCCCAGAGACTCCCGACAAGCGAGAATTTCCAAACCGTGCGGATATAGAGCGAAGCTGGAGGGGATTGCACTATGAGGCTCCCCAGAAGCATCTGCTGGGTTTCTTTTTTGGTTTTCCTTTTTTTGTTTGTTTGTTTTTTTTGTTTTTGTTTTTGTTTTTTCAAGACATGGTTTCTCTGTGTAGCCCTGGCTGTCCTGGAACTCACTCTGTAGACCAGGCTGGCCTGGAACTCAGAAATCCGCCTGCCTCTGCCTCCCAAGTCCTGGGATTAAAGGCATGTGCCACCACCGCCCAGCATCTGCTGGGTTTCTACAAACCTTCGATAGCATCCAGTTGAGAGAAACAGTCCTGGCGGCCATCCTTGGCTTTCCAAACCTCTGCCATAGTTTGTGGGTGAAGATGGGTTGGGTTTTTTTTTTTAGTCCCCAGTCCCAGCAGGGGTGGTCCATACAGGGATGTGAGGTTCAAAGATAGATCATGGCAGGTCCTAGCAGCCTTCAGGACCCTCTGAGCCTGCCTTTCCCCCAGGTCCTGTCCCCTCGGTGGTGAGGACAGAGATTGTCCTGCAGTCCTCTCGGACGGCCGCTTTCACAGTGGACGGGGCTGTGCACTGGCTCACTAACTTCATCGTGGGCTTGGCATTTCCATCCATCCAGGTGAGTGGCCCTTCACGCCATCCTTGACTATCGACTCCAGTTCGCCACAGGGCATGCCACTCATGGCCACTTGGGGAGGTGGAAATCTGGGAATTTGTCCTAATACCACACTGAAGACAGGGCAGGGGCAGGTGCTGGGCTATAGGTAGCATTGAGGTACCGCTGGGGGGCGGGGGGGGGGCGGGGTGGAGGTAGGGGTGGGGGGAAGCGCAGTCTAAGAAATGGGAAAACCAGAGCTGGTTAGGGGATCCCTGGGTCTACGAGGAGGCCCGGGGCCATGGGGTTCTCAGACTCAAGGACATCCAGGCACCACTGGGAGTCAAAGATGAAGGGGGAATGGAGTCGGGGGCCCTGCAGGCTGGGATAGCATCGAACCCAAGGGCCTGGGGGAAAGGGGAATTCCAGCTTGTCCTGGTCGGGATGATTGTCCTTAGCTAGGTGGCAGGCTTGGTGGTGGTTGTGGCTGGGAGCACAGAGAGGCCTTCTACGGGAGATTAGGCTGCAGCCCTGCAGGCGAAGGCCTTCCTCATGGCTCCCCACGGCAGATCTCGATGAAAAGAGGCAGTCCAAGTTCTAAACAGTTTGCTGTCATGGCGGCAATGGATGTGTAAAACCATACCCCACTTCTCAGGGTGGGCCTGAGATTAAATATCGTTTGCAGGGAGGAGTGTCTGGGCATAGACGATTTGTGGCTAAGCTCTCCGGGTCTCTAGGTACCTCATTAACATGGAGAACCCTGTTTTGAGCCTTGGAGAACGTCCAGACACGTTTCTTTTATGTGAGAAGCATGGCACCTGTTCTAAGTCAGGAGTCTGGCAGGGAGCTGGGAGTCGCCTAAGCCTCAGGTGTGTGTCCACCGAGTCTCCAGGAACTATTTTACCAACGTTCCTGGCATGGTTTTACATCCCACACTTGGTCCCTCGCCTTACCTCAGACAGGAAGTAGTTCCTGCTTTATGAAGAACGCCTCCTAGAGGCTAGGGATGTAGTTCAGTTGGTCAGAGTGTTTGCCTACCACCCACACAGGTTTGAGTTCAGTCCTCGGCACAGCATAAACTGCATCTGGGGGTCCAGGTCTGTAAAACCAGTGCTTAGAAGATGGAGACCGAAAGATCAGAAGTTCAGGGTCATCCTTAGCAGCATAGAGTTTGTGGCCAACCTGGGCTACATGAACTCTTGCCTCTAAACACAACAATCCCCCCCAAAAATCTACCAGTTCAAAGGGGCACAAGCTGACTCACTCCGGCCCAGTTCCTATTATGTACTTATTTTCCAGTGCCTGTGATCGAACCCAGAACCTAACAATGCTTGTCAGGCAATGCTCCACCCCAGCCTGGAACTCTTCATCCTCCTGCCTCAGCACCCATAGGGCTGGGGTTAGAAGCACATGCCATGGAACCCAATTGGTAATTCTTGCGTATGCCACAGCCCATGTCTCAGTCAGGGTTCCTATTCCTGCTCAAACAGGTTTCTATACCTGCATAAACGTCATGACCAAGAAGCAAGTTGGGGAGGAGAGGGTTTATTCAGCTTACACTTCTGCGTTGCTGTTCATCACTAAAGGAAGTCAGGACTGGAACTCAAGCAGGTCAGGAAGCAGGAGCTGATGCAGAGGCCATGGAGGGATGTTCCTTACTGACTTGCTTCCCCTGGCTTGCTCAGCTTGCTCTCTTTTTTTCTTTTCTTTTCTTTTCTTTTCTTTTCTTTTCTTTTCTTTTCTTCTCTTCTCTTCTCTTCTCTTCTCTTCTCTTCCTTTCTGTTTCTTTCTTTCTTTTTCTTTTTCTTTCTTTTTCTTTCTCTTTCTTTCTTTCTTTCTTTCTTTCTTTCTTTCTTTCTTTCTTTCTTTCTTAATTTTTTGGGTTTTCAAGACAGGGTTTCTCTGTCTCTGAAGCCCTGACTGTCCTGGATCTCACTCTGTAGACCAGGCTGGCCTCAGAGTCAGAAATCTCCCTGCCTCTGCCTTCCAAGTGCTGGGACTAAAGGTGTGTACCACCACCGTGCTGCTAAGCCTGCTCTCTTATAGAACCCAGCACCACCCAGCCCAGGGATGGCACCACCCACAAGGGGCCCTCCCCCCTTGATCACTAATTGAGAAAACGCCCCACAGCTGGATCTCATGGAGGCACTTCCTCACCTGTAGCTCCTTTCTCTGTGATAACCAGCCAGTACACACACACACACACACACCTAGATTGCACCTAGAGGTGGAAATGGCTCATGGCTGAGGGCTCAGAGCTGTGAAGATCTGAAGTGATAGCACACAAGAGGGGCAAAGCCAGCTGCCTCCCTCTCCTGAGTCTGCCAGACTCCAGTTCAAGAGGGCCCCGTGAGCCAAACACTGAAGATTCCTTTGGAGGTTAGGGAGGGGCCCAGTTTTCCCCGGTGTTTTTTTTTTTATTGTTGTTGTTGCTTTGTTTGTTACCTCTAGGGATAGAACAACTTTGACTCACAAAGAGACCAAGTGTGTTGTCTGAAGGGTCCCCCTCCTCCTGTCCCCTCTCTAGGTGGCCATCGGGGCCTACAGTTTTGTCATCTTTGCTGCCATCTGTCTCCTCACGGCTGCTTACATCTACGTGGTAATCCCTGAGACCAAGGGCAGGACATTTGTGGAGATAAACTGTGTTTTTGCCAAGAGAAATGGAGTGGAGTTTCCAGAAGAGAAAGAAGTAACCACGGCCAAGCCTCACACACCTTCCCTGCCTGTCAAGGAAACGTTCTTTTGATGGCTCTGGGGACCCATACCTAGTCCCTTCTTTGAAGGGCACTCAGGGACCAGGCCTTCAGGGAGGGTAACAGCTCTGAGACTTTGTTGCTCCTATAGCAACTGGAAGACTTTGGAAAACACAGCTCAGCTCTGATTTACTGGCAGGGATTGGCTTCCAGGCTTCAAGGCTAACCATGAGAGAGACTGAGTAGGCTGGCGAGGACTTATTGATTGATAGGAGCTGATTCTATATTAATTCCAAAACATACACGAGGTATGGGTGCATTTTTTTTTAAAGCTAAAGCTTTACAAGTTCAAGGTCTTAGCTTCATGTTACCATAACAAAATCATTGAGGCAGTTAACTGATTTTTTTTTTTTTTAAAGATAAGCTGTGCAGTGGTGGCACATGGCTGTAATCCCAGCACTCGGGAGGCAGAGGTAGACAGACCTCTGAGTTCAAGGCCAGCCTGGTCTACAGAGCGAGTTCCAGGGCAGCCAGGGCTACAGAGAGAAACGCTGTCTCAGAAATAAACAAACAAAAATGAAAGGTTATTTGGGCTCCTGTTCCTCGGGTTCCAGCCCAAGATTGGGTGAACCCCGTGACTTTAGGCCTCTGGCAGATGTGACTCATGACAGTGGAAATGTGCGGCAGAACAGACTTCTTACATCAGAATCCAGATGTGGAAGGACACAAAGTCCCCTTTCAGAACATGCCACAAATAATCTAAAACCCTCCTACTAGGCTCCACCCGTGGGGGAGGGGTCTGCCACCTCCCAGTACCACAGGCTGAGGACTGAGCTTTCAACCTATGAAACTTTGGGGACACAACATCCAAACCATAATATTCAATGGTTGCCATAGGGATGAGGGATGGTTCAGTCAGCTCCGAGCCTGCCCTCCGAGCCTGCCCTCCGAGCCTGCCCTCCGAGCCTGCCCTCCGAGCCTGCCCTCCGAGCCTGCCCTCCGAGCCCAGGGATGCCAACCACGAGTCTGATGCCAACCACCGACCTACATGAACTGCTGGGTGTGGCACCTGCTTGTAATCTCAGCTCAGGGGAAGCAGAGACAGGAGGATTCTAGAACCTCACTGGGTAGTTAGCCCAGCTGATTGACGAACCCAGGGTCCCAGTGGACGGTGTCTGAGGAAAAACATGCACAAATGTACACACACATGCCCTCACATGAACCACACACACACACACACTTGTTTAAAAAGTGCACAACTGATGGTAGAAACCTGAATTCCAGACAGTGTTTCTGTTAACAAATAAAAGGATCTAAAATCAAGATTATAGATGTCACCACCGTCCCTATGAGGTGGGTCCCTCTCTCCCTTCTGTGACAGGAGATCATGGAAATGTCCAAGCCAATGTTTTCAACTGTGTTCTATAGATCACAGTGGCAGCAGGTGCAGGAGTGCCCTGGGGTCTGCAGATGTGAGAGGAGGACCCCAGATCCCACTGGTGCTAGAGTTACAGGTGTGGTAGACTGCCAAAGGCCCAACGTGAGTGCTGGAAACAAGCACCATTTTCTACTCTTTACTGCTGAGCCATCTCTCCAGGATCCCTCCCCCAACGCTAATAGCAAACAAACACTCACACTCATATACACACAAACATACACTCACACAGATACACACAGAAATACATATATACTCAGATACACAGAACACACACACATAAACATACACATGTACATATACACACATACACCACACAAACACATGCACATACACATATATACACAAATACATTCATACACACGTACATACACAGTTCACTACCCTACTCCCCCTGACACACACACACCTCCCGATCTCCATTGTAAAAGCAAAGAACTGATTCCCAAAAGTTGACCTTTGACCTCCACATTCATACTACAGTACACACTCACCCATACATGCATGCATGCATATATACATACACTAAACAAAACATAATAAAAATATTTTTAAATTAAAAAATAAAAGCCAGGTGTAGTTGTCAATTCCTGGTTGTCAACTTGACTATATCTGGAATGAACTACAATCTAGAATTGGAAGGCTCACCTCTGATCCTAATCTGGAGGTGTAAGACCCCCAAAAACTGAGGGTGCCCCAGCACTCCACACCTCAGAAGGTGACACCCAAATCACTCGTGAGAAACGGTCTCGATGCAATAGCATGAGGATTTCTTTATTCCAGAATTCTGGGTTCCACAGCCATACACCGAGCGGGGGTAGAGGACTGAGGACCACGAGTGCCGAATTGCGACAGTTTTTATAAGTTTACAACAAAGCCCACAAATCACAAACCAATCATTTCTTAGCATGGAGAGCCCACAAAATGCGAGCCAATTGATTTGTACCACTCCATAGTTTTAGGCCAATCAGTTTAAATTATCGGAGCCCGCGCTCAGTGGACCAATTAGTTTTCTATTTTCTTGAATGTCTATAACTGCGTGAACTTCTGCATAGGGGTAATGGTGTAAGCAGTTTTCAGAAGCAAGATAAGCTTAGCCCATTTCCAGTTACCTTGTAGGGCCAGGATCACCTATTCAAGGCCTTTCTGCTAGGTCTAAACAAAGGGTAACCTTTTACCTAGTTTCTAACAAAGTGAGATAGCATTTTAAACTTCTGACTTCTTGGGGTCATTAGAGTTAGGCTGTATTATTTTCTATCCTTTCACTCCCCACTTCTTCTCTTGTTAATAGTTCTAATCTTAGAACTATAGAGCTAAATCTCTGACTCTATATTCTGGATTGTCCTGCCCTAAATCTCTGATATTGTTGGCATAGCAGGGTGGTCAAGAGTACAAGATAAGGGCTTTTCCATCAAGTCTCAAGGTATTCTGCACAGTGGCGTATAACGTAGACTGAACCTCCAACTTGGAAACGACTTGCAAGTCTCTTTCTCCTGAGTAGGCCTTCCACGCTCGCTGCCTCACCCACTCCGGGGGTCTTGAGCCTAGAGAACAAAGGCCTGAAGAGCACAAAAGGTAGGAGAGCTATCTAATCATTAACACCAGTCTCTGTGGTCAATTTGGTGAGGGTTTCTTTCATCAGGGTTCTAGCAACAGTTCCTGAAGCCTTCTTATACAGATCCAGTCACCTGTCTGGAAGCAGTGAGGAGTCTCTGGCATGTCTGGAGCATTTAAGGCAAATCTCATATTGTAGGACACCTCCTGGGAGGGCCCAGTGGACACCAAAAGAGTTGGGGTATCAAAGAGGATCTCTAGGGGGGGTCAGGTTAAAATGGTAGGGGCCCTTCAGAAACAAGGGGAGAGGCACTACCCAGCCTGAGCCAGTCTCCAAGGTCAATTTAGTTAAGGTCTCTCATAGCATTTTGTTTATTCTCTCTACCTGCCTTGAGCCCTGGGGACAGTACATCCAATAATGTTTCCAATTAGTCCCCAATATCTCTGTCAATTTCTGACTTACCTTAGAAACAAAAACAGAACCATTATCTGATCCAATTACCTTGGGCACTCTGAAACTTGGGAAAATTTCTTCTAACCTTTGCAGGTGTTTCCTGCTTCAACCCATCTAGAGAAAAGTATCTATAAATGCTGGAAGATATTTTATAACCATATTCTCCTGCCTTAGCTTTTATAAAATCTCTTAATATATTCCAGGCTGTTCTCTTCTAGGTCTTTTGCCCTGTTTATTCTTTACTGCATAAGCATTTACTTGCTGGCATATCTTCTATTATACACTGTTCTATTATCTCTCTAGCCTAAAACCTGAGTCATAAATATATATATTTGGTCTCTTAACTGCCAGGACAACGTTTTTTTTTTAAATCCCCTAAATGAGTCCTTCTGTGCATTTGGCCTAGTGAGTCTTTGGCTTACTTTCTGGGAAATATAGTTCTCCCTTCTTGTGTGCACCTTCTCTTGGTAATAGTTGGTAGGGTGGCCAGCAATCTCAGTTCTTTTTTAAGTGAGGCTGTTCCTTAATTTTGTCTCATTTCCCAATGGGTGTCTCTTACAGACCCATAATCAGTATAGGCTCCTATATATCCATTCCTGGAGCCACTTGCTCTGCCTGGTTATTGCCCATTGAGTCTTTTCCCTTTGGACGTCCTGGGCAGTGAATACTCACAGTGACTGACTTCATTAGGACATCTAAGAGGTCCAAGATTTCCTGTTGGTTTCTCTAATGTGAGCAGTCCTCTTGGCATATATCCTTGTGGACATGGGCTGTGGCAAAGGCATACCTGTTATCCATGTGGATGTTGATTTTCTTGCTGGTTCCAAGTTCCAAGGTCTTGGTGAGGGCAACAAACTCCACTTTCTGCATTGACATGTCAGGGGGTAAAAATTCTGACACCCAGATGACATTTGTGTCGTCCACCATAGCAGCACCTGCTTATTTCTGTCCATCATGGAGAAAACTGCTCCTGTCTGTAGCGACTTTCAGCAGGGGTCAGTCTCTCTTTTTGGGCCAGTTAGCTGCAGCTCATCGGGCAGGAAGCATATCTGCCCCCTCCCCATTTTGGAGAGTATGTCTTACTCCAACAGAGAGTAGGAACAGTCTGAGGTGACCCTAAATGAATGGGCTACCCATCCCATCCCTAGGTCCGCTGTTCTTTGGGTAGTCCATGAATACATTTTGGTGCCAGGGGCTTCTCGGATCCAAGATCTTTTCTTGGAAACAGCGCCATTGGCTTGGAAGACCGAGTGTTGAGCCCCTGTGTCCACCAAGAACTGAATGGGTTTCTCTTTCACTCCCACAGTTATCCTGCGTTTGGGGAGGTGGTCAGAAAACCCATCTCCCCTAGTAGCTGTCTTCACCCAGGGCTAACACCTGGGTTTGCCATTTGGGAGCACTTTTCCCAAGACCTGTGAATTCCTGCTCCAGGCTTCTATTTCTTAGGGCACACTCTGGCTCAGTGGCTTCTTTCCTTATAGTATGCACACTGGTCCTTTTCTGTCTCCCTTTTCTGCTTTTTCTAACTATTATAGCCAGGATTCTCTGTAGCTTCCTTTCTTCTGTCATTTTCTTTTTCTGTTTCTTCTCCTCCTCTGTCTCCCAATCTCAGCAAACTGTACTAAATCTCTCTACAGACTTTCTCAACAACCTATATTAAATCCTTCTACAGACCTTCTCAGCAACCTGCACCAAATCCCTCTAGCCTCTGAAGCTTTTTCCTGATATCTCTACTAGCCCTGTCTATAAGAGCCATCATCATAGTAGCTTTATATTCTGAGCCCCTGGATTCATAGCACGTATATTGGCAGAATGCCTCTATGAGCTGCTCTAGAAAAGCCGCAGATGACTCATCTGGTCCCTGCTTAACCTTACATACCTTGGCCAAATTTGTGGGCTGCCATGCCCTCGAGACCTGCCAATGGAGTCTGGTGTGTTGGTCTTTTAGGTGCCTCTTACTTTTTGTCCCTTTGGCTTCCTGTATTACAAATAAAACAGTCTCAAAGAGATTGATCAGTCTCTTGGGAAATATATCCTTAGTGAAAAAGCTACCATGGTATCAGGTCTCAGGTCCTCTCCTACTCCACTCTGTGGTCCTCTCTAAATATCAATTGAGCATAATTATTACCATTTTGTAAATTATAAACTATAAGATAGACATAACACCTAGTTTATCATCCCTGTCAATTAAACAGAACCCTTTTTATCTGTATTATCTTAAAAGACTGTCAGAATTAACACTTAAGAATTAACATTGTAAGAACTGACTCATGTCCTGGCTTTAAATTTCATGTCACCTGAAAATCATTTATTTAAATCTATATCAGCATTCTCAGGATTAAACAGCTTGGGCTGTCTGTGAGACTAACAGTCTTTAATACCATCAGAAATCTAAGAGTGACTAATATTAACTGAAAATATATAGAAAGCTTAACACAGCTTTTAAGACTTAAACATGGATTTTTGATGTTTTTGAAAACCAACTATCTATGTAAAGTAATGTGGACTGTTGTCTGTTAAACTATATTCAGCTATTTCTGATTAAAACCTAGAAAACATCCTAACAATAAACTCAGAGCCTTATATTTCTATTTAGCCCTAAACGCATAGACTTAAACACATCTCAGATCAGTAATAATAACAAAGAACTGGTTGTAAATCCTGTACTTTCAAATTTTTAGTATTTATACCAATGAAAACCTTGATTTTCTATCAAAATAAACCTTTTATCAAATAAGAACTTATGCCTTGAACTTAATACCAATTATAAAGATTTTAGTATCACAAATACAGATTTTTTTTCACTTAATATTTTAGAATCTAGTCTTCTGGAGGTCTCCCTTATTTTGACCTCTCTCCCAGAGGAACAATATAATTACAAAGTTTAACATCACATTGATCATAACAATTTAAACAAATTAAAATAGAACAAATAAACATCTATACCAACTTAAACCCAAAATTCTCGCACCTGCCACATTGAGCGTCTTGTTAAGACTTGTTTTCCTTTTCAGGGGGCATCAGAGCCCAAGTATTTTGTCTCTCCTTTTGTTCTAAGTTGGCGTGCTTGAGACACGCTTGAGTCACGCTTGAGTCATGTGACCTGATTTTGGCACCACAGAGTTGCTTTTCAGTCAAAGTCAAAATAATATCGTCCATCTAAGTCCAAGAACACAGAACACGATACAAAACAACACCACATAGACAGCCTGACCCTGCCACAGTCAGGACTCTAGATTCAAGAACACAGAGCAAGGAAAATCACACAATTTCCCCCCAGAGCGGCCCAGTTTCAGACACCAGGCGTCCCTGCACACACAGCAGGGATCAGATAAAACAGATTTCAGCAAAGCATGGCTTCCACCATTACTGACTTGCTGTTTACAGATGGAGGAGAGCCTTATTCAACTCTCTCCCAGGTCTAAAGCTTCCTCCAGACCCTCACGGTCTCGACTCTAGCAGCAGCCAGTCGAACGCACCACACCAGAAGCTTGCAAGCAAAACCGAAATTTTCAGAAAGGCTTATAGACTCAGACTTTGACACACAGTGAGACAGACAGAAAACAAAATGCGGCACCCGTCCAGTGGTCAAACTGTAGACAAAGACACAAAACTGACAAGTATTCGGCTCCACTGAGAGGGACAGAACCAGATCAGAAAAGCAGACGGCCGGGAGGGCGTATAAGTTCTCCAATTCAGTAGAACTACCATGTCCTCTCTGACATACAGTCGGGAATCTTCCAGGGTCTCTGGAGTTCCCCCAAAATACCCAGGAACGTCTCCCCGGGTCGCAGCCTGTGGTACAGAGCACGTCTGCTCACCACAGTCCTCTGGTTCTCACGAACCCAAGAGGACAGCTGTCCACCGAAAACGCGCATCTCCTCAGATACAGAAAACAAACCAGTACAGACATTCAGGACACAGACACCAGCTGGCACACACACATTCCAGAGGGGATCCCCTTTACCTCCGAGCTGGTTCTCCTGTGTGAAGGAAAGTCACACTTCCCGGCCAATGCACCAAAAAATGTTAAGACCCCCCAAAACCAGAGGGTGCCCCAGCACCCCACACCTCGGAAGGCGACACCCAAATCACTCGCGAGAACGGTCTCGATGCAATAACATGAGGATTTCTTTATTCCAGAATTCTGGGTTCCACAGCCATACACCGCGCAGGGGTAGAGGACTGAGGACCACGAGTGCCGAATTGCGACAGCTTTTATAAGTTTACAACAAAGCCCGCAAATCACAAACCAATCATTTCTTAACATGAAGAGCCTACGAAATGCGAGCCAATTGATTTGTACCACTCCATAGTTTTTAGGCCAATCAGTTTAAATTATTGGAGCCCGCGCTCAGTGGACCAGTTTCCTATTTTCTTGAATGTCTACAGCTGCGTGAACTCCTGCATAGGGGTAATAGTGTAAGCAGTTTACAGAAGCAAGATAAGCTTAGCCCATTTCCAGTTACCTTGTGGTGCCAGGATCACCTATTCAAGGCCTTTCTGCTAGGTTTAAACAAAGGGCGGGCTCTGGAATGTGACCTTTTACCTAGTTTCTAACAAAGCGAGATAGCATTTTAAACTTCTGACTTCTTGGGGTCATTAGAGTTAGGCTGTATTATTTTCTATCTTTTCAGAGGCTCAGAGATATAAGTTTCTGACCTGGATCTTGGCATGGAGATCTTGAAGCACAGTGGCTATGAATTCCGGAAGACTAAGACAAGGAGATCTCTGAGTTCAAGATCATCTGGGATTAAAGACATGGAGGCACACGCCTTTAATCTGGGCCACACCCTCTGCTGGAGATCTATATAAGAACATTGGAAGAAGGAAGATTCACTCACTCTTCTTTGCCTGCTTGCCTTGTGGAACTGAGCAACTGCTAGATCCTTAGACTTCCATCCACAGCTGCTGCTGACCATTTTTGGGGAGTTGGACTATAGACTGTAAGTCATTGACAAATTCCCTAACTATATAGAGACTGCCCATACATTTTGTGACTCTAGAAAACCCAAACTAATACACCAGGAATGGCAAGGTGTCTGCAACCTGCTGAGGAAGCAAACACGAGAAAATTCCTGGAACTCGCTGGCCAGGATGCTGAGCCGAATTGCTGACCTCAAGGTTCAGCGAGAGACCCTGTCTCAGAAATTAAGGTGGAAAGTGACTGAGGAAAGACACCCAGTGCCCACCTAAGGCCTCTTTGCACACAGGTTTGTGTGTGTGTGTGTGTGTGTGTGTGTGTGTGTGTGTGTAAAATACTGTTCTCAGTGACAGATCTTTAGGGAAAAATGTGTTTTGAATCTCCATTTTTATAGGTGGTTTGAGTGTATATAAGAGAGAGACAGGGTCTCATGTAGTCCAGGCTAGCCTAGAACTCTTTATGTACCCAAGGATGACCTCGAGCTCTGATCCTCAAAGCCTTTTGTCTCCAAAGTGCAGGAATTTCAGACATGTGTCACCACACCCTGGATTGGCTGAAGAATTTTAAGCAACAGACATCATGATTTTCCATGCCTTATCTTTTAAAATAAAATCATGTTTTATGTCTTAATAGCATCTTATTAAGTGTCTCAAATTTCAAATTGTTCATTTTTTTCTCATATATTATCTGCTTTATCTATGTACTCTGCTGTCCACAGCGGCTCCCCAAATACTGTTGTGATTGCTCCTGTCAGACACCAGGAGGTGCCATTGAGCTGAATTTTTCTTTCCCTGGGGGAAGGAAGGCAGAGATTGCTACCCCATAGCCAGAGGAAGCCAGTTGTTACTTATGAATGCGCATGGGCCACCTTGTCCCTCCTCGGGGCCTGGATCCCGTCTCAGTCTGCGACAGAGATGGATGGTCCTGGTGGAGGATGAGGGTATAAGGAACTCAGCGATCGAATGTGTGCCGAGCACGCAGGACGTGACGGGTCCCATACCTAGCGCACACACAAAAGCCAAAATAAAAAAACTTGTGTCCAGAGGAGCTTTTAGCAAGGCCAGGCCTACACTGTGAGTCTGTGTTTAGGGATCCCCAGCAGGCAAAAGCTTCTGCACCAATCCTCTCTTCCATTCTGAAGCAGAGAGGAGGGGACACAGGATGAGGGTAGCCTGGGCTCTGCTGACTTGGGATGTTGAGATTAGTGTCTTGAGGCCAGACCTCATGGACATGGGCCACTATAGACCAGACTGGTCTTGAACTCAGAAAATTCGCCTGCCTTTGCCTCCCAGTGGGACTAAAGGCATGTGCTAAGATTGATTTATTTATTATTATACACTGTATTATTATACAGTGTAGCTGTCTTCAGACACACCAGAAGAGGGCATCAGATCTCTTTATAGATGGCTGTGAGCTACCGTGTGGTTGATGGAATTTGAACTCAGGACCTCCGGAAGAGCAGTCGCTGAGCCATTTCTCCAGCCCCCTAACTCGACATTTCTTCTGAGTCTTTTGCATTCCTAGTCCTGGCACTTGGGAGGTTGAAGCACGCCCTCTTCTGGCCCTAGCAGGCACTGCACACATGCGGCGCCCAGACCTTAACACCCACACGTGTGAAATAAAAATAAATAAATCTCCAGAAAAAAAAAATAATGTGTTGCTAGAAACAGAAAACCCTGATCAAGGCTGAGGAGCAGCTGCGATGAGTGTGCTAAGACTCTGGGTTCCAGTCCTAGTACCAAAACGTCAACAATATTTGTTGTTTTATTTGACTGGGTGTGACGGTTGATATCACTGTAATTGTTAGTCACACATTTTTGGTAGTCAGCACTCCTCTCCTCTCCTCTCCTTCCCCTTCCTCCCCCTCCCCCCTGCCTTCCCCTCCCTCCTCTCCTCTCCCCCTCCCCCCCTCTCTCCTCTCTCTCCTCTCTCTCCTCTCTCTCTCTCTCTCTCTCTCTCTCACCTAGGGGATGTCTGTGGGGCGGAGCATGTTCTTGATTGGTAATTGATGGAGGAGGGCCTTGCCCTCCGTGGGCGGTGCCACCCTGGATCGGTGGCCCTAGCTCCTATAAAGAAACCGAGGTGCTCAGAAGCAGGTTCTTTCACGCTCCCTGATTTGGTTCCATGGGTCCACTCAGGGGACTGTAACCAGTGAGCCTTCTCCTCCCACAGCCGGTTTGGTCCTAATGTTTAACCCAGCAACAGAAAGCTGAGCGGGTCAGTTCGTGTTTGTAAGGACAGAGGTGGAAGCACAGCTTCCCACTGTCACACGCAGCCCCCTGAGGAGCTCC
Organism: Apodemus sylvaticus; assembly: GCF_947179515.1. Classification (NCBI taxonomy): domain Eukaryota; kingdom Metazoa; phylum Chordata; class Mammalia; order Rodentia; family Muridae; genus Apodemus; species Apodemus sylvaticus. The sequence goes on from NC_067474.1 coordinate 165,397,366, forward strand.
CCTGGCCTTCCTGGGACCTCAGCTCAGATGACTCAGGCCCAACCGGTGTCCGTGGCTTCAGCGCAGAAAAGAACTTTAGGTCTAGCCGGGCGGTGGTAGTGTATGCCTTTAATCCCAGCACTTGGGAGGCAGAGGCAGGTGGATTTATGAGTTTGAGGCCAGCCTGGTCTACAGAGTGAGTTCCAGGACAGCCAGGACTACACAGAGAAACCCTGTCTCGAAAAAACAAACAAAAAACAAAAAAACAAACAACCCCCCCCCCAAAAAACTTTAGCTCTAATGGACTTTTAATTATGATATTTTAATATAAGCTTAGATGTGTGGGTTGGGCCTTTACCCTGGTCATTGTTATTTTAACATAAAAAATCTACATGTGAGAAGGATAGTACCTCTATATTTATAGCAAATTCTGGGTTATTTTTGAATTTTGTTTAGCTGCTCTGTGTGTGCGGAAGGAACCACAGTTCATGCGTGAAGGTCAGAGGACAATTTACAGAAGCTGGTTCTCCCTTTCCAGCATATAGCGGATGAAACTCGGGCCTGCCGCCAATGCCTTTATGTGTTAAGCCATCTTGCAGGCCAAATGTGGTGGAATGTGCTGGAATCCCAGCTTCCCAGTTGGCAAGAGGCTTCAACCAGACGCCAGCGGAGGGGCCTTTTCCTTCCCGTGTCCTCATAATTCTCCCGTTTATCCTGCCTCGGTTAATATTGATTGATAACTTAACAGGAGCTGGAATCACCCAGTAGACACCTCTCTGGGCATGCCTGGGAGAAATTCTAATTTGGACGGACACCTGAGGGAGGACCCATCATGAATGCGGGTCCCACTGTTCCGTGAGCTGAGGGCTGGAGAGATGGCACTGACTGCTCTTCCAGAGGTCCCGAGTTCAATTCCCAGCAACCACATGGTGGCTCACAATCATCTGTGATGGGATCCTATGCCCTCTTCTGAGGTGTCCGAAGACACATTACTCACATACATTAAATAAATAAATAAATAACCCCGGCTGAGCGCCAACATATCCCCATCCTCTCAGTCTCTCTGCGAGTCTCTGCCTCCCTCCCCCCTCCTGATGCCTGATGTGATGTGAACAGCTTGCTCCCAATCCAGCCGCCTGCCTCCCCACCATGATGGACAGAGGCCCTCAAACAGTGAGCAAATCCAAGTCTTCCTTTCTTAAGTTGGTTTGCCAGGTATTTTGTCCGGAAACAAGAAAGGTAACGTTACACGGTCTGTGGACTGACCTACCTCGGCGTTTGCACCCGAGAATATTCGGTGTGTACCTCCCCTGCAACTCCTCCTGGAGCTGGTGCTCTAGTAAATCTGTGCAGGGTGTGTCCCCCACATACACACAGCCTCAGGAAAGTGCAGGCACACACTATAGGAGGCGCTACCTAGGTCTCAAAAGTCCTGTATGCACAGACCAGGCACTCCTCACGGGGGTCATAGAGGGCAGCACCACTGGCCCTGCTGCCCCTCCTCACCCCTCCCCTCCAGCCCCAGGTAGCACCTTCCTGTGTTCTTGTTTTTCCCAAAAGGCCTTTCAGAACATTCTGGCACTAGTGACAGAAACACGGACAGGCTGTGCCCTGGAAGAGGCCTGCCTCGCTGTTTCTGAAGAACGGCCAGTTCCTCAAGGGTTCTAATGCCCATCTTGAGCTTCCTGAAGCCAGCTCTGAACACTGAAACCTCAGGGCCTGCCTGCCCCAGGGCCTCCTGGATCCTGGCCCTGCTTCCTCCTGAGGAGTCTGCCTGAGGACTTTGTTCCCTCTGCCTGAAACTGGTTTTCTGACTCCCAGGTGACCCTCCGAGAACCTTTTTCAGAAAACAAGGTTGACCTCAGAAATTTGGCTTAAAGAGTGTTACCCTCAAATTATCACAAGAAAATGTCCTCCCCACCCCCCCACCCATAGGCTGGTGTTTGGGTTGTTTTGAAACAATTTCTACTATGTTTGTGATAGGGAAAGCTGGAATCAGAAATTAACCGTAATAACACAATTATGGCCACAGTCAGTTTGCCTAGAAATAACAAAAGCATTATTGATGATTTTCCTGAGTCATCTCCCTAGCCTCTTTTTAAAATTTTAACGTTTTTAGCGTGGGGGAGGGGTGGTGCGACAGACAGTGTGGGTCTCAGACCACGGAACACACGTGTGGAGGTCAGAGGACAACTTTTGTGGAGTCAGGATCTTGCCTCCTACTATGTGGGTTCTGGAGTCTGAATTTAGGTGATCAGGTTTAACCAAAAATGCCCTCCCCACTGAGCCATCTCACCAGCCCAGAAATTTTAAATATTGAAAAATTCTAGCTGTTTTAATTTGAGTTTATTACTTGCTTTCTTATTATTATAGAATCAGTGCTACTTGTATGGGAGACATATTACCCAACCCAAGCACATAGAACATTCTAGATCTCTCTTTTTTTTTTAAAACAGGAATTTTTTCAAGGTTCTTTTTAAAAAAAGGTTTATTTATTTATTGTATGTAAGTACACTGTAGCTGTCTTCAGACACACCAGAAGAGGGCATCAGATCCCATTACAGATGGTTGTGAATCACCGTGTGCTTGCTGGGATTTGAACTCAGGACCTCCAGAAGAGCAGTCAGTGCTCTTAACTGCTGAGCTATCTCTTCAGCCCCCTCTAGATCTCTTTATATGTACACACACACACACACACACACACACACACACACACAATTTCAGGCCTGTTCTCATTCCCAAAGAAAACAGATAATGGCCAACTTTGGGCTAAAATTTACTGAAAAATATTCTTAAGGACAGAGAGACGGCTCAGGAGGCAAATGTTCTTACCACCAAGTGCAGTACCTGAGTTCTATTCCTGAGCTGATGCTGGAGGTTGTCTGTGTGTGACACAAATGTGTCACAGCATGTGTGCCTTATGGGCAGAGTGGCATCTACCTCAATTGCCAACACTCAAGAAGCAGAGGCAGACCAATCTCTGTGGGTTCAGGGCCAGCCAGGTTTACTTAGAGAGTTCCAGGCCAACTGGAGTTACATCGTGAGACTCTGTCTTCAAATCTTAAAAAGTAATAAAGATTTTAAATAAAACGCTTCTAAAACTTCTCTTTGCTCTCAAGTATTTTGTTCCTGGAGTGGGTGGCAGGAACTATTCTGTTTATTTCACTGTCCCTATTAATAATCCTTGAGAGCCACCCAGGCTCAGCTCACCCAGTGGCCTGCAGGAGGTCCTGGACTGAAGGAAGCCAGACCTCCAGGCAGCGGTGCAGGCCAGGGCAGACTAGTCTGGGCCTTCTCATTCTTCCTTCCCTACTTCCCCCTGCTCCTGCCTCTGAAGATGGCATTGTCCACCACAGTATTGCTGGAGTGAGCTGTGCTCACGTCTGTTGTCAGATGTCCTGATATCCTTTATTCTGCTCTGGCTGGAGAAGCACTGTAAGAAAGAATAGGTTCCAGGCTGGGGCAGTGGCTCGGTGAGTAAACATACCATACAAGAATACAAGACTGATGGGCTGAATTCAAACCTCCAGACCCCATGTAGAGCCCAGCACATTAAGCCCAGCACAGCGGGTGTGTCTCTAGACCCAGTGCACTGCCACTGAGGTGGGAGGCAGGAGAATTCAGCAGAAGCTCACAGGCCAGCTCACAATGATAGCCAACCAAGAAAACTCATCTCAAACAAGGAGGGAGGCAACGGTTAGTACCTGAAATGGTCTCTGACCTCTACACACGCTATGGCACATGCCCTCATGCTATTGCACACAAATGCGCACACATGTGTTCACACACACTCATACTTTCACACACTCACACACTAAACACACTCATACACTTTCACACTCACATACACTCACACACATTCACATTCTCACACACTATCATACTCTCTCACACTCACATATACACACACACTCACACTCATTCACACTCATACCAACATACTCTTGCACACTCACTAACAAACACACTCGCATACATACACTCACACACTAACACACACCAACATACTCTCACACACATACACTCACACACATTCACACTCACACACACTAGCATACTCTCACACATTCACATATACACACACTAACACACTCAAATACACTCGCACATATTCTCACACACCAACATACTCACACACTCACACAGGTTCACACACGCATACCAACAGGTTCACACACACTCACATACACTCACACATATTCCAAGGCCCTGAGATTAGAACACCATGGCCCAGAGTTCAGGGAGCAAAGGGGACTCAGTAAAAGTTGACCGTCTAGAAATAACCGGGGGCCAAATGACATAGCCTGTGATTGAGGCTTTGGAATTAATTCCATGTAATGGAAAACCACTGCTGGAGGGATTTCGGTAGCAAAATGACATGATTAAGTTTGTATTTCAAGGAAATAAATAGCAATAAAGAGTAATGACTACCCTCCAACACACTGCCCTCGGCCACTCTCAGCAATAGGTCATTACAAGTGCAGAATCCTGCATTTTCTCCGACCGCCCCTCCTGTTAATGGACCTAACCACTGTTCTGCCTTGGGTATTTCTTTATTATCTTGTTATGTATTTTGCCTCCTTAAAATTGTGAATAGATCATGTCATATTGTTGAACTTTTTAGGAATAATATTATTCTGTTTCTCTCGTTGTCCGTGTTTACGGTTCACTGTCGTTTGTGGGTTTTTAACCCTGTTGATGTGTCTGATTGCACTCCCTCACCCTTTGCTGTTATGATCTATAAGCCATCATTATTTTATATCAGTCTCTTGACAAACATTAGGTTTTCCCCACTAATATTTAATTGTAAGAAGTGCTGCTTCGAGGGCAGGAGAGCTGGCTCAGCTGATAAAATGGTCGCTCAACCTTTAAGAGTTAACCTCGAGCCCTAGCACCCACATAAAAAGCCAGGTATGGGGCCACACTTGGAATCCCAGGACTGGAAAGGCAGAGATGGGTGAGTCCCTGGCAATCCCTGGCTGCCCAGCACAGCCTAATCATCAAGTCTCAGATCAGTGAGAAACCTTGTCTCAAAAACCAAGGTAATAACCTGGAGATCTGGCTCAGCAGTAAGGATCACTGACTGCTCTTGCAGAGACCTGGGTTTGAGGTTCCCAGCTCCCGTGTGCCAGATCACAGAGAGCTATAATTCAAGTTGCAGACGATCTGATGCCCTCTGTCAAAGGTGTGTTGGTTAGGGTTTTTAACAGACACCATGACCAAGAACAACATTTAATCGGGGCTGATGTACAGGTTCAGAGGTTCGGGCCATTATCATCATGGTGGGACCATGGCAGCGTCCAGGTGGGCATGGTGCAGGAGGAGCTGAGAGTTCTACATCTTCATCTGAAGGCTGCTAGCAGAATACTGGCTTCCAGGCAGCTAGGATGAGGGTCTTTTTTGTTGTTGTTGTTTTTGTTTGGTTTTTTGGGTTTGGTTTTTTGGATTTGGTTTTTTCTGAGACAGGATTTCTCTGTATAGCCCTGGCTGTCCTGGAACTTACTCTGTAGACCAGGCTGACCTCAAACTCAGAAATCTGCCTGCCTCTGCCTCCCAGAGTGCTGGTATTACAGGCTTGCACCACCACTGCCCGGCTTTGGTTTTTTTTTTTTTTTTGTTCTTTTGATTTTTTCTGAGACAAAGTTTCTCTGTGTAGCCCTAGCTGTTCTGGAACTTACTCTGTAGACCAGGCTGGCCTCAAACTCAGAAATCTGCCTGCCTCTGCCTCCCCAAGCGCTGGGATTAAAGGCATGTGCCACCACCGCCCGGTTTAGGATGAGGGTCTTAAAGTCCACGCCCACAGTGGCACACCTACTCCAACAGGGCCACACCTTCTAAATAGGGCCCAGCATATACAAACCATGACAAAGGGCTTCTACTCTCTTATAGAGTGCACACAGGTACACACATGAAGGTAAAATAAAATACAGATAGCTCCCACATGCATGTGTACATACATGTACCTGAACACACACATGCGCAGACACACACACACACACACACACACACGCACACGCACACGCACACGGTAGAGGACTGCATTGTGGGGCTGGGGAGACTGTTAAAGTGTTACATAGCAGTGAAGCCCTAAATGTGGATTTCCATCACTCACATAGCAGCTGGATGTAGAGGCAATGCACATCTGTGCATATGCACATCTTTCCGTGTGCATATCTGTGGGTGTGCACATCCATGTGCACATCTGTGCATGTGCACATCAGTGTGTACACACACGTGTGTGTGTGTGTGTGTGTGTGTGTGTGTGTGTGTGTGTGTAGGGAGGGAGGGAGACAGGTGAATCCCCAGAGTTCACTGTCCAGTCAGTACAGTCAACTGTTTCCATGAGAACTCCAAGTACAATGAGAAACACGGTCTCAAAAGATAAGGTAGAGAATGAGAGATCAAGATGCCAGTGCCGAGCTCTAGTCTCCAATGAACAGGTGCCCGGCCGCGAGCATGTGTGTACGCACACACATACACACACATACACACACACACACACACACAGAGAGAGAGAGAAATGCTACTATGAACATCTTCTTTCTTCTCCATTCATGGATGTCTCTCTCAAGAAAAATAAGAGCAGACTAATTTCTGCATCTAACAACATGTAGGTGGCCAACTCGCCAAGCCATCTGCGCAGTGACCGCGCAGGGCAGAGCTGGCTCCACTGTCTCAGAAACGTGGGGTAACATCAAGCCTCCCTGCGTCTGTCTGGAGGTGTGAAAAACTCCCTCCTTTACTTTTCTGTGACTGAATTCCATTCCACAGATGAGTGAGGTGGAGTCCTTTTGTTTGTTTATGAGCGGTTTTTTGCCTACTATCTTTATGTGCACCATGTGCTTGCAATATCAGCAGAGGCCAGAAAATGGCGCTAGGTCCCCTGAAGCTGGAGTTAAGATGCTGTGAGCTGCCATGTGCATGCTGGGAACTGAACACCTGTCCTCTGGGGGAGTGGCCAGAGCTGAGCCGTCTCTCCACCTCAAGGCGGAGCCTTCTCAGATCTGCTGATCACCCCTACTTCTCCTATAAACTGTCAATTTGTTCTTTTTTATGATTTCCTCCTGGGGTTCCTTTTTTAATTTTTAGGATTATTTTACAAAGCACTCCTCCGATTAACATGTTTGGACCTGTGTGAGCCCACGTGCACATGAGTGGAGAGTCAGAGGTCTGTGCGGGATGCTTCCCTCAAGCACTCTCCACTTCCTGAGACTGGACCTCTCTCGGCTGGCCACCGAGTCCCGTGGAGCCTCCCGTCCCTGCTTCCCCAGAACTGTAATTATAGACTGTACCTCTGGGCCTGGCTTTGCCTTTTTATGTGGGCGTTGGGGATGGAGAGCCGCTTGTGCTGTGCAGCCAGCGCCTTCCTGACTGAACCTTCCCAGGCCTCTCATTAAGACAGGAGACCTGAGCCGGATGGTGGTGGCACACACCTTTAATCCCAGCACTTGGGAGGCAGAGGCAGGCGGATTTCTGAGTTCCAGGCCAGCCTGGTCTACAGAGTGAGTTCCAGGACAGCCAGACCTACACAGAGAAACCCTGTCTCGAAACAAACAAACAAACAAACAAACAAACAAACAAAAAAGACAGGCGACCTGAAACACCATGGCCAACAGCAAATTAGGAGGAAAGGGTTTGTTACACTCACAGTTCTGTTCACAACACCTCATCATCATAAGTGGTGAGAGCCAGAACTCCAACAGGGCAGGAGCTGATGTGGAGGCCATGGAGGGCTGTTACTTACTGGCTTGTTCCTCATGGCTTGCTGGGCCTGCTTTTTTATAGAACCCAGGACCATCAGCCCAGGGTGGCTCCACCCACAATGGGCTGGGCCCTCCTCTGTCAATCACCAATTAAGAAAATGTCCTACAGACTTCACTATAGCTGATCTTATGGAAGCATTTTCTCAGTTGAGACTCCCTCCTCCTCCATGACTCTGCCTTGAGTCAAGTTGACTTACAACTTAAAACTGGCGAGCACAGCAAGGTTCACCAGGCACAGACTAGCTGAATACTGAATGTTAGGTGGATCCTGCAATCACAGTCGTGTACTACGTTGCCTAGATCTTTATAATTCTTTAAAATTTATTTATTCGTTCATTTATTTATTATAAGTGAGTACACTGTCGCTGTCTTCAGACACACCAGAAGAGGGCATGGGATCCCATTACGGATGGTTGTGAGCCACCATGTGGTTGCTGGGAATTGAACTCAGGACCTCTGGAAGAGCAGTCAGTGTGCTTATCGGCTGAGCCATCTCTCCAGCCCCCAAGATTTTTATTCTTATCAGTTCTGGGGATTGCTCTCAGATCCATGAACAGGTTAAGGGTCCTGTTATGGAGCTGTGTGCTCCAACCACTGGTATCTTGCTTTGAGACAGGTCTCTCCGTGAGGCCCAGGAGGTTCTCTTACTCAAGACCCACCCTGCTTCTGCCTCCTGAACACCAAGATTGCAGCTTTGCACCACCACAGCTGACCTGTGGAGCACAGGTGTGCACCATGCACCTGACCTGAGATTACAGGTGTGCACCACCACACCTGTCCTGGAATCGTGGGTGTGCACCACCACACCTCACCTGGGATCCACCACACCTGACCTGGGACTACAGGTGTGCACCACCACACCTGTCCTGGAATCATGGGTGTGCACCACCACACCTGACCTGGAATCATGGGTGTGCACCACCACACCTGACCTGGGATCACAGGTGTGCACCACCACACCTGACCTGGGATCACAGGTGCGCACCACCACACCTGACCTGGGATCACGGGTGTGCACCACCACACCTGTCCTGGAATCATGGGTGTGCACCACCACACCTGACCTGGGATCACAGGTGTGCACCACAACACCTGACCTGGGATCACAGGTGTGCACCACCACACCTGACCTGGGATCACAGGTGTGCACCACCACACCTGACCTGGGATCACAGGTGTGCACCACCACACCTGACCTGGCATTGCAGGTGCGCACCATCACACCTGACCTGTGGAGCTCCCTTCTTTGGGGGTGAATTACATATTCTTTCATGACCTGCATTTCTGGAAATCAATACCAGCTTGTCTTTCGTTACGTGATGTGAACAGTACTCTGTGTTTCTAAAGTTGCTACCCTGAACCATCCCATATACCATAAGGTAAGATATATGGTATGTTATATAACATAATTTAATGTTTAAGAAAATTGCTAATTGCCTATGATAAATGTCAATAACTGTGCATTATATAATTATATGTAACAATCGTATCTTACCCTGTATTTCGAGCCTATCAGTCTTCCAACTGCTAGTGTTACGCACCAATGGCGACTATAACCTGAGTCTATTATCTCAGAGTTTCTAGGAGTATACCTGCTGAACTCACTAAATGGAATTGTTCCAAGGAAAAAATGCCCTTGCCAACTGCAGATTATCAACCGTACACCAAAACCCAGGTCCACTCAGAACCTGCGAATATGGCCTTATTTGAAAGGGGAATTTTTTTCAGATTTATTTTATTTTATTTTGAGGACATGTGTGTGCCTAAGTGCGTGTGTGTGTGTGTGTGTGTGTGTGTGTGTGTGTGTGTGTTCCGCATGCATGCAGGTGCTTTCAGAGGCTACGGAGGGCACTGGGTCTCCTGTAACTGAAGTTACAGAAAACTGTTAGCCACCCAAAATGGGTACTGGTCTACAGAATGAGTTCTAGAACAGCCAAAGTTAGGCAATGAGAGACAGAAAGTTCCGGGCCTGGTCTACAGAGTGAGTTCTAGAACAGCCAGAGTTAGGCAATGAGAGACAGAAAGTTCCGGGCCTGGTCTACAGAGTGAGTTCTAGAACAGCCAGAGTTAGGCAGTGAGAGACCCCTGAAAACAGGAAGCTGGTGAAAATGTATTTGAATGAGGGGCCCATGTGCCAGCCTCAGCAAGCAGCAGAACTTGGGAGTTTTGGTCACGAGGTTCTGGCTCTAGAGTCAAGGATACCAGAAAAGGGGTTATGGAGTCTCCACGCAACTAAGGAAAGCCATTGGGCCAGGCTTGTCTCTGCTAAGTCATGCCATGGCTGCTGCTGCTGCTGTCCCAACACTACTGAACTGGACTGCTGGTGTGTTTGTGAAATGTTCGTGAGTGCATAGACTTGCCACTGCTGACCTGTAAACTGCACGCCTGATTTCCTGAAAACACAGATAGGATTTGTCCCACAGAACCATTTCTTTTTTTTTATTTATTTATTTATTTATTTACTTATTATATGTGAGTACACTGTAGCAATCTTCAGACACACCAGAAGAGGGCATCAGATCTCATTACAGGTGGTTGTGAGCCCCCATGTGGTTGCTGGGATTTGAACTCAGGACCTCCGAAAGAACAGGCGGTACTCTTAACCGCTGAGCCATCTCTCCAGCCTCAAAGAACCATTTCTAAACAGGTCCACTCCCCCCTCCCCCCGTATCCTAACCACCTTTCTCTTCCACTACCTCTGTGGTTGGTGGGCCAGAAGAGAAGCCAAAGCATTTAAGAACCGTTATTACAATTAGGGTTGAGAAAATCTAACGTTACAACCCTCCTTCTCCCCAGATCCCTTCCTAGCATTTTTGAGACCATGATGGATGCACGTGTTCTGCATTTTTGCATGGCTCTAGGCATACCACTGAGCTTGTGTACTTGTGTATGTGTGTGTACATCTGTGTCTACATGAGTGTGTGTATGTGTGTGTGCATGTGTGTATCTGTGTCTGCATGTGTATGTGTGTCTGCATATGTGTATGTGTGTATTTGTGTCTGCATGAGTGTGTGTGCATCTGTGTGTATATATATGTGTATATCTGTGTCTGCGTGAGTGTGTGAGTGTGTGTGTGAGTGTGAGTATGTGTACATGTGTGTGTGTGAATTTTAAGATGGAGCTCACTATGTATATCTCTGGTTGTCTTACAACTCACTGGACAGACCAAGCTGGCCTCAAACTCACAGAGATCCCCTACCTCTACCCCCTGAGCCCTGGGATTAAAGGTGTGCACTGTCACACTCAGACCCCAATGTCGTTTTGACATGACGGTTATGATCTTTTTCCATTTGCTATTCTCTGGATTAAAAAAGGCTTAAGAGTGTAGGTCAGGTAGCTCAGTGGGTAAAGATGCTTGTAGCCGGGCTGGAGAGATGGCTCAGCAGTTAAGAGCATCTGACTGCTCTTCCAGAGGACCTGAGTTCAATTCCCAGCACCCACATGGTGGCTCACAACTGTCTGTAATGGGATCTGATGCCCTCTTCTGTGTCTGAAGACAACTACAGTGGACTCACATAAAAATAAATAAATACATCTTTAAAAAAGAAAAAGAAAACCTAGGAAAGAGATCAGGAGTCATAGACACAAGCAGCAACCACAGAATACAGGAGATAAAAGGGAGAATCTCAGGTGCAGAAGATACCATAGAAAAAACATTGACAGTCAAAGAAAATGCAAAACTCAAAAAGCTCCTAACACAAAACATCCAGGAAATCCAGAACACAATGAAAAGACCAAACCTAAGTATAACAGGTATAGAAGAGAGAAAAGATTTACAACTTAAAGGGCCAGTAAATATCTTCAACAAAATTACGGAAGAAAACTTCCCTAGCCTAAAGAAAGAGATGCCCATGAACATACAAGAAGCCTACAGAACTACAAACAGACTGGATCAGAACAGAAAGTCCTCCTGGCACATAGTAATCAAAACACCAAATGCACAAAACAGAGAAAGAATATTAAAAGCAGTAAGGGAAAAAGACCAAGTACCATATAAAGGCAGACCTATCAGAATTACACCAGACTTCTCACCGGAGACAATGAAAGCTAGAAGATCCTGGGAAGACCTCATACAGATCCTAAGAGAACACAAATGCCAGCCCAGGCTACTATACCCAGCAAAACTCTCAATCATCATAGATGGAGAAACCAAGATATTCCATAATAAAAACCAAATGTACACAATATCTTTCCACAAATCCATCCCTACAAAGGATAATAGATGGAAAACTTCAATACAAAGAGGGAAACTACACCCTAGAAAAAGCAAGAAAGTAATCTTTCAACAAACCCAAAAGCAGATAGCCACACAAACGTTAATTCCACCTATAACAACAACAACAAAAAAAAAACAGGAAGTAACAATTACTATTTCTTAATATCACTTAACATCAATGGACTTAATTCCCCAATTTTAAAAAAAATAGACTAACAGACTGCATACATAAACAGGACCCAGTATTTTGCAACATACAGGAAATGCACCTCAGTGTCAAAAACAGACACTACCTAAGAGTAAAGGACTGGAAAACAATTTTCCAAACAAATGGTGCCAAGAAACAAGCTGGAGTAGCCATTCTAATATTGAATGAAATTGACGTTCAACCAAAAGTTATCAAAAAAGATAAGGAAGGACACTTCATACTCATCAAAGGAAAAATCTGTCAAGATGAACTCTCAATTCTGAACATCTATGCTCCAAATGCAAGGGCACCCACATTCATAAAAGAAACTTTACTAAAGCTCAAAGCACACATTGTACTTCACACAATAATAGTGGGAGACTTCAACACCTGGTGCTCTCTCTCTCTCTCTCTCTCTCTCTCTCTGTTTGTTTTTTGTTTGTTTGTTTATTTGAGACAGGGTTTTTCTGTATAGCCCAGGCTGTCATGGAACTCACTCTGTAGACCAGGATGGCCTCAAACTCAGAAATCTGCCTGCCTCTACCTCCCAAGTGCTGAGATTAAAAGTGTGCGCCACCACCACCTGGCTAACACCCAACTCTCATCAGCCAGCTAACACCCGACTCTCATCAATGGACAGATCATGGAAACAAAAACTAAACAGAGACACAGTGAAACTAACAGAAGTGATGGACCAAATGGATCTAACAGATATCAATAGAACATTTCATCCTAAAACAAAAGAATATATCTTCTTCTCAGCACCTCATGGTACCTTCTCCAAAGTGACCATATAATCATCACAAAATAGACCTCAACAGATACAAGAGGAGTGAAATAACCCCATGCATACTTTCAGATCACCACGGAGTAAGGCTGGTCTTCAATAACAATAAAAGCAACAAAAAGTTCACATATACATGGAAGCTGAACAACGCCCTTCTCAATAATAACTTGGTCAAGGAAGAAAGAAAGAAATCAAAGACTTTTTAGAATTTAATGAAAATAAAAGCACAACATACTCAAACTTATGGGACACAATGAAAGTAGTGCTAAGAGGAAAACTCATAGCTCCGAGTGCCTCCAAAAAGAAACTGGAGAGAGCATACACTAGCAGCTTGATAGCACATCTGAAAGCTCTAGAACAAAGAGAAGCAAACACACCCAAGAGGAGTAGATGGCAGGAAATAATCAAACTTGGGCTGAAATTAGCCAAGTAGAAACAAAAAGAACTATACAAAGAATCAACAAAACCAGGAGCTGATTCTTTGAAAAAATCAACAAGATAGATAACTCTATCTTAGCCAGACTAACCAGAGGGCACAGAGACAGTATCCAAATTAATAAAATCAGAAATGAAAAGGGAGATATGACAACAGAAACCGAGGAAATTCAAAAAATCAACAGATCATACTACAAAAGTCTAAACTCAACAAAACTGGAAAATCTGGATGAAATGGACAATTTTCTAGACATATACCAGGTGCCAAAGTTAAATCAGGATCAGATAAGCCATCCAAAAAAAGCCCAGGACCAGATGGGTTTAGTGCAAATTCTATGAAACCTTCAAAGAAGACCTAACACCAATACTCTTCGAACTATTCCACAAAATAGAAACAGAGGGAACACCACCCAACTCATTCTATGAAGCCACAGTTATGTTGATACCAAAACCACACAAAGACCCAACAAAGAAAGAACTTCAGACCAATTTCCCTTATGAATATCGATGCAAAAATACTCGATAAAATTCTTGCCAACCGAATCCAAGAACACATCAAAACAATCATTCACCATGATCAAGTAGGCTTCATCCCAGGGATGCAGGGATGGTTCAATATATGGAAATCCATCAATGGAATCCACTACATAAACAAACTCAAATAAAAAAAACACATGGATATTTTATTAGATACTGAAAAAGCATTTCACAAAATTCAACATCCCTTCATGTTAAAAGTCTTGGAAAGAACAGGAGTTCAAGGCCCATACCTAAACATAGTAAAAGCAATATACAGCAAACTGGTAGCCAACATCAAACTCAATGGAGAGAACTTGAAGCAATCCCACTAAAATCAGGGACTAGACAAGGCTGCTCCTCTCTCCATATCTTTTTAACATAGTACTTGAAGTTCTAGCCAGAGCAATTAGACAACATAAGGAGGTCAAAGGGATACAAATTGGAAAGGAGGAGGTCAAAATATCACTATTTGCAGATGATATACTTAAGTGACACCAAAAATTCCACCAGAGAACTCCTACAGCTGATAAACAACTTCAGCAAAGTGGCTGGATAAAAAATTAAATCAGTAGCCTTCCTATACTCCAAGGATAAATGGGCTGAGAAAGAAATTAGGGAAATGACACCCTTCACAATAGTCACAAACAATATAAAATACCTTGGTGTGACTCTAACCAAACAAGTGAAAGATCTGTACAACAAGAACTTCAAGTCTCTGAAGAAAAAAAAATTGAAGACCTCAGAAGATGAAAAGATCTCCCATGTCCCATGGATTGTCAGGATTAATATAGTAAAAATGCCCATCTTGCCAAAAGCAATCTACAGATTCAATGTGATCCCCATTAAAATTCCAACTCAATCTTCATAGAGGTAGAAAGAGCAATTCTCAAATTCATTTGGAATTACAAAAAACCCAGGATAGTGAAAACTATTCTCAACAATAAAAGAAGTTCTGGGGGAATCACCATCCCTGACCTCAGGATGTACTACAGAGCAATGGTAATTTTAAAACAACCAAAACAAACAAACAATCAAACAACAACAACAACAAAAAACCTTTCTGGTGCTGGGTAGTGATGGCACATGTCTTTAATCCCAGCCATTGGGAGGCAGAGGCAGGCGAATTTCTGAGTTCAAGGCCAGCCTGGCCAAAGAGTGAGTTCCAGGACAGCCAGGGCTATACAGAAAAATCCTGTCTTGAAGGGGAAAAAAAGGTTTCCTGGTATTAGTGCAGTGACAGGCAGGTAGATCAATGGAATAAAATTGAAGACCCAGAAATAAACTCACACTCCCATAGTTACTTGATCTTTGACAAAGGAGCTACAACCATGTAGTGGAAAAAAGAAAGCATTTTCAACAAATGGTGCTGGTTCAACTGGCAGTCACCATATAGAAGGATGCAAATTGATCCATTCTTATCTCCCTGTACAAAGCTCAAGTCCATGTGGATCAAGGGCCTCCACATAAAACCAGATACACTGACTCTAATAGAAGAGAAAGTGGGAAAGAACCTGGAACACATGGGCACAGGGGAAAATTTCCTGATGGCTTATGTTCTAAGATCAAGAATCGACAAATGGGACTTGATAAAATTGTAAAACTTCTGTAAGGCAAAGGACACTGTCAATAGGACAAAACAGCAACCACCAGATTGGGAAAAAATCTTTACCAATCCTACATCCGGTAGGGGGCTAATATCTAATATATACAAAGAACTCAATAAGTTAGACTCCAGAGAACCAAATAACCCTATTAAAAATGGGGAACAGAGCTAAACAGAGAATTCTCAGCTGAGGAAACCCAAATGTCCAAGAAACACATAACAAAATGTTCAACATCCTTAGTCATCAGGGAATTGAAAATCAAAACAACCCCAAGATTCCACCTCATGCCAGTCAGAATGGCTAAGATCAAAAACTCAGGGGACAGCAGATGCTGGTGAGGATGTGGAGAAAGAGGAACACTCCTCCATTGCTGGTGGGATTGCAATCTGGTACAAGCACTCTGGAGAAAATTGCACTACCTAAGGATCCAGCTATACCACTCTTGGGCGTATACCCAGAAGATGCTCCTACATGTAATAAGGACACATGCTCCACTATGTTCATAGCAGCCATATTTATAATAGCCAGAAGCTGGGAAAAACCCAGATGGCCCTCAATAGAGGAATGGATATAGAAAATGTGGTACATTTACACAATGGAATACTACTCAGCTATTAAAAACAATGACCTCAGCCGGGCGGTGGTGGCGCACGCCTGTAATCCCAGCACTCTGGGAGGCAGAGGCAGGCAGATTTCTGAGTTTGAGGCCAGCCTGGTCTACAGAGTGAGTTCCAGGACAACCAGGGCTGTACAGAGAACCCTGTCTCAGGAAAAAAAACAAATCTAAAAAAAAAAAAATGACCTCATGAAATTCACAGGCAAATGGATGGAGCTAGAAAATATCATCCTGAGTGAGGTAATTCAGTCACAAAAGAATACACTTCCCTCTGCAATCACTCATGTATGCCCCTCAGAATAGGGCAAAGAGGGTTATTCCAAGTGGCATAGAGGCTGGAGGGATGGCTCAGTGGTTAGGATCATGTTGATCTTGCAGAGGGCATGGCTCAATTCCTAGAACCCACAAGGCTGCTTACAACCATCTGTAGCTCCAGTCCCAGGGGCTTTACTGCCCTCCTCTGGCCTTTTTGGGGACTACACACATATTATACACAGCCACATACAGGCAAAACTTACACATAAAACTAAAAATAAATCTTGGGACTGGAGAGATGGTTCAGCGGTTAAGAGCAGGGGCTGCTCTTCCAGAAATCATGAGTTCCATTCCCAGCAACCACATGGTGGCTCACAACCATCTATAATAACATCTGGTGGCTTCTGGTGGCCTCCTCTGGTGTGTCTGAAGATAGTGACAGTGTACTTATATACATAAAATAAATAAATCTTTAAAAATAAACAAATAAATCTTAATTAAAAATGTAAAGTGGTACAAAAAGAATAGTAACACAGAATTTAAAAATGAAAAATTTCAAAATCACTTTATTACATCTAAATGCTAAAGGGAAGTTCGGGCTGATTTATAACGTAGATCAAGGTGAATGATTTTCCTTTTTTTGGTGCTGGTTATCAAACCTAAGATCATGACAAGCTCTCTACCGTGCACTGCATCTGCAGACCCCAAATTTAGGTGAATGATTGACAGGGGATTATGGAAGGCTTGATCCTTGCACATCCGTCCAAGTCTTTTCTCTCTCACCCCCATCCCTCCTCTTCTGGCAGATGTAGCTCCACTTCCTCTCATGGATGAGAACTCCCTCCAGGTCAATCAGAGACTTGCCGCAGGCAGCAAGGAGACCCACATTCCAGGATTCCTTAGGAAAGGGGCAGGGTGAGCCCTCGGCCTCGTGTCATCTCCGGCTCAATGATGGTGGACTTTCTTTATTTTCTTCACTTTCCAACCGTGTGGAATACTCTCCTGCTGGTTTTTTGTGTGAGCGGGGTACCTACAGCCTAGAGCACATTGAAGAAAAAGAAGAATTAAGACAGGCACAGAGGCCCATGACTCCGATCCCAGGAGGCAGGCGTGTCTCTGGATTTAAGGCCAGCTTGAGCTACAGAGGAGTTCTAGGACAGCCAGAGGTATGTGGAGGAGCACTGTCCTGAGAGAGGGAGAGAGACAGACAGACAGAGACACAGAGGGAGAGTCAGAGAAAAAGAGACAGACAGAGACAGAGAGACACAGAGACAGAGACACAGAGAGACAAAGATAGAGAGACAGAGACACAGAGAGAAACAAAGTGACAGAGAGACAGAGAGAGAGAGACAGAGACAGTGTAATTACAAATTTCCAGAGATGACTGAGCTGACAAACTGTCATGTCCTACATTGTTTGATCCCGGACCCTGACTATGGCAACAAGGGGACAAAGAAAGGACAGATACACGTACAGGAAACCACCAGGATCAGTAAGTTCCACTCACTCTGACGGAGTGCACCTACTGTGCACAGCCTGGAATCTCCAAGTTTTTCTTACATACAGCGGAGAAGGAGGAGCTAGAGAGTCTCAGTGGGAGGGCATCTCCACAGGGAGCAGAGTCAGGTCGTTACACTGAGGAGGAAGCTGCAAAGCTGGCTTCTGCACACACAGTTGCTCAGACATGCATGTCCTTGCACACAGTGCTAACACTTACACTCAGACCCCAGGAAGGCGTTGGGACTCCTCTGACCCTCGCCTGGGAAGGCTTTGCCTGCGGCCTTGGGCCTGAGGCGTTTGGGTTTTTGACACGGCTGTGCCCGGGTCAAACAACACACGTTCACTTGGGACATCATCCATTCTTTATCCAGTCACCCGAGAATTCCTCAGCTCTCTTAAATAAAGTGCCTGCCTAGCTGAGCATTGGTGGTACATGCCTTGTCCCAGCACTTGGGAGGCAGAGGCAGGCAGATTTCTGAGTTCGAGGCCAGCCTGTTCTACAGAGTGAGTTCCAGGACAGCCAGGGCTACACAGAGAAACCCTGTCTCAAAAACAAAAACAAAAACGAAAACAAAAAACAAACAAAAGAAATGATGACATAAAATGTTATCAGTTAATACATTCAGCCGTGATGGAATCCTGTAGAGCTGTGCGTTGCTGTGGTCGTGCAGCGTGGCTGAGGTGAGCTGCCCACGGCTGTACAGAAATCCGGATCACAAGGAAGAACAGAAGGACATCTGTTCTCAGAGCACTGGCATCAGCACAGGGCCCAGTCATTGAGATCCCATGGGTGGCACTGAGGGGTGAGGTGTCCTGACGCCCAGTGGGAGGTGAGGCAGTTACCTACACCAGGGAGCACCCCAGTCTGGGTGAGTCTGAGGGTCAGCTGGAGAGTCTCCCATGGAAAGAGCTTTTGGGACGTGGGGTGCAAAACTCCAAATGGTATGTGTGCAAGAAGAGTAAAATTATATATATATATATATATATATATACCATTCTTAAATGGTGTTAATATATTAACAATTAACATTATATGATTAATGATTAATGATATAATGATATAATGATATATTAACATATAATTATATAATATCATTAATCATTAATCATTAAATTATAGATATATATATGTTTAAGAATGGTAAAAATTTTTTTCAGGGAAAAATGGGACATGGAAAATCATGGAACAAAAAGACCAATGAATGAGTCTGCGTGAACCACGTGACAGGCGTCTCTCTAAGAATAGGAATCGCCACAGCCAGAGCTGGGAACCCGGCAGGGCAGGCGCTGTCACTAATCTGTTAGACGCGTTCTGGGAAACAGCACAAGAGGGAATAATAAATGAGCCGGAAGTAAGATGGGAGGGGCTAAGATGGGCCTTAATGTGTAGGGTAAAGGGTAGAAGTGTGATCTGTGAAGCGGTCTGAGAGTCGTTCGTGATACAGAGGAAGGCAGGTGCAGGCTCCCGGGAAATGACCGCACACGGACCTACACTCAGATGAGAGTTTTCGGATTATCTCTTTGCCAGTTTCTCCCACCCACTCTCAAGACCAGGGAGGCTGCAGGGAGACTGTGTTCTTCTCCCGCCCTGCCCACATCGACCCATGTGAGCATCCCCGCCTTGAATTCCCCTCTGCCAACATGGGTCCAGGCAGAAGAGGAACGAGCACTGAGCTCGCAAATCTAAGGAAGGAATTAAGAGTCGATGCACTCACATTCACCAGAGGAGTATTGGAAATTGGCTTCCACCGTCCTGTTGTAGAGGGGCTGTGTGTGGCGGTAACCATTTTGAATGGTCTTGTTGTTGTAATCCACGACAGAATTTTCTATGGTCACAGCCTGCAGACAACATAAAGGGAGTTGGTTATGAGGTGGAAAGCACCGGAGAACGTGAAAGCATTTAGTTGGTCATAAACCATAAGCAAATGTCAAGTAGATCTGTTCTGAGCGATCTACCTCACCATCCATCCATCCATCTGTCTGTCCGTCCACCTTCCCAGCAAACGTCTCCACAGTCTCCCTTCCACATTTTATGTTAGTATTTGGTTAACGAAACAAAAGCAATCAGTAACAGAAATATATTGAGGTCAGCTCAGTGTTTTTTCTAAAATATATTCTGTCTACATCTTTGAGAAGTGTTTTTGTTTTGTTTTGTTGTTTTTTGTTTTCTTCTGTATGAGAAAGTCTGGATTCTCCAGTCATTTTCCTCCCTCTAAGATTTTGAGTCCTGGCCTAGAAAGAGAGATCAATGGTTAAGAGCACTGAATGCTCTTCCAGAGGTCCTGAGTTCAAATCCCAGCAACCACATGGTGGCTCACAACCATCCATAAAGAGATCTGACTCGCTCTTCTGAAGTGTTTGAAGACCCAACTTTTAAAAAAGAGAGAGAGGACCAGGCAGTGGGGGCACACACCTTTAATCCCAGCACTTGGGAGGCAAAGGCAGGTGGATTTCTGAGTTCGAGGCCAGCCTGGTCTACAGAGTGAGTTCCAGGACAGCCACAGCTACAAAGAGAAACCTGTCTCAAAACAAGCAAACAAACAAACAAAAAAACCAACCGAGAGAGAGAGAGAGAACGAGATTTTGAGTCCCCTGCCCTCTCTCTATGGCTAACTTGATTAATAATAATAATAAATAATTTTATTTTCTTAGACAGTGTCTCACTACATAGCCCTGGCTAGTCTAGAACTCACTATGTAGAGCAGGCTAACCTCGAACTCCCCAAATTCTGCCTGCCTCTGCTTCCCAGGTGCTACAACCAAAGCCATATACCCCACACCCAACTGAGCCTCCCCTGGGATTGGCGGCATCTGCTAGGTCTGTCTGCTCCTCCTTCATCTCTCTTAGACACTGTGCATTTCCACCCGTGTTCCTCTTTGTGCCACAGTTAGACTGTCTTCCTGCCTCGGTCTTCCAACTCATTAGTTACCTCTTGAATTAAATCTAATGTGCTGTTGAACCCAGCCATTCAGTCGGGAATTGTGCTTGACAAAATTTCATTTCACCAGGTGGGGGTGGGGGCAATGCTTCTAATCCCCAGCCCTCAGGAGGCAGAGGAAGGAGGATCTCTGCGAGATCATGCCAGCCTCATCTACAGAGTGAGTTCCAGGACAGACCGGGCTACACAGAGAAACTCATACACACACACACACACACACACACACACACACACACACACGGACAATTATGTGTATATTTTAATGTGTGTGTGTGTGTGTGTGTGTGTGTGTATACATCAGACACTGTTACATTTTGTCTAGTGATTCCCCTGTCTGAAGTCTTTGTAACTCTGACTCTGATAATCCTTTTTTTTGGTTTTTTGGATTTGGTTTTTTTTGTTTGTTTGTTTGTTTTTTGTTTTTGAGATAGGGTTTCTCTGTATAGCCCTGGCTGTCCTAGAACTCACCAGGCTGGCCTCGAACTCAGAAATCCACCTGCTTCTGCCTCCCAGAGTGCTGGGATTACAGGCATGGGCTACTACCGCCTAGCAATAATCCTCTTTCACACCGTTTTTTTCCTTGTGTGTTTTGGGATTTCTCCCCCACAGTGGTAGGAATTGAATCTGAGGCCTTGTTATTCTAGGCAAGTGTTCTTAAAACCAACCTATAATCTGAGCTTTTTTTTTTTTTAAAAAAAACAACTCTTCTTTTGTAGGCCAGGCCAGCCTAGAACTTACTGTGTGTGTGTCCAAGACTGGCCTAGAGCTCTCAAACCTCCTGCCTCAGCCTTTGCTGAGGTAACACATGAACAAGCCCAGGCTTGCTTCTTTCTAATGACGCCACTTGTTGGATCCTTCCAGAGAGAAGTGGCACATGCTAGGTCTCTTATCTGGGGGCACTTCCAGAATTTTCGTGTAGAAGGGTCCTTGCTTAATAGAAGCCTTTTCCATCATTTTCTTGGAGAAGAGAAATAATATTTAAGAGAAAAAATTTTGGTTTCTGGGGGAAAATATCAGTCTAAGGAACTATTAAAGTCGCCTCGTAGCGTCAGCAGTGCTTACAGTATACTCAGTTCCACAAGTGTGTACTGTGTGTGGTACGGCTGTTCACTAAAGTCAAGAGAATTCAGAGCTGGGCGTGGCGGCTCTTGCC
The DNA here is from genome assembly GCF_947179515.1 of Apodemus sylvaticus. NCBI lineage: Eukaryota > Metazoa > Chordata > Mammalia > Rodentia > Muridae > Apodemus > Apodemus sylvaticus. The sequence continues at coordinate 165,419,318 of NC_067474.1, forward strand.
TGTAATCTGAACATTCAGGAAGCTGAAGCAGGAGGATGGTCATGACTCTGGGTTATAAAATCCTTCAGAAGGATGCAGAGGAGGTGGCAGGGGTGGGGAGGAGAAGAGATGGAGGGAGAGAGGGACGGAAGGAGGGGAAGGGAGGGAGGGAAAGAGGGGAAGGGAGGGAGGGAAAGAGGGACGGAAGGAGGGGAAGGGAGGGAGGGAGGAAATGAAGGGGAGGGAGGGAGGGAAAGAGGGAGAGGAAGGGAGGGAGGGAGGGAGAGGGAGGTTGGTTGATTGATTCCTTCATGTACCTAGATGTTTTATCATTCTGAAAGACAATCTAAGAACAGTTCTCCTCAGAAGAGTGAATATAGGGTTGGAGAAATGATTCAGTGGTTAAGAACACTCGTTGCTCTTGTAGACCTAAGTTTGGTTCCCAGCACCCACACCGCAGTTTAGAAGTACCTCTAACTCTAATTCTAAGAGTTCTGATGGGGCTGAAGAGATGACTCAGCGGTTAAGAGCACCGACTGCTCTTCGGGAGGTCCTGAGTTCAAATTCCAGCAACCACATGGTGGCTCACAACCATCCGTAAAAGAGATCTGACTCCCTCTTCTGGTGTGTCTGAAAAGCAGCTACAGTGTACTTACATATAATAAATAAATAAATCTTTAAAAAAAAAAGAGAGAGAGTTCTGATGGCCTCTTCTGACCTCCACAAGCTCCTGCATACACACGATACACAAATATACACTCCAGTGCAACAGACATACACTCAGGTGCACACACACACACACACAATACACACAAAGTTAACAATTTTTTTAAGACTATAAAGCTGTGGTTTTACCACAACAAAGAGCAGAAACAGTCCTTGGCCTAGGACACGAGGATGTAGGCCACACAGGACCTAGGACGGGGCTTAGCCAGGTCGGCTTGAGAGCATCTGTCCTCAGCCTGCGCCTTCCCTTCCCCATGGATCCGACTCCAGAGCTTTTACTATGTTAAATCAAAGCTCCTCCTCCTCGGAGCAGCAGGCGCCATTCGCACCCATCCCTGCCTTGACGGCTGAAGGTCACCCACAGTTCCGAGTGGGTGGGAGTGGGGTTGATATTGGCCTTGGCTGGTTTTATATGAACTTGCCACAAGTTAGAGTCATCTCAAATGCGGGAACCTCAGCTGGGAAAATGCCTCCATGAAATCCAGCTCTACAGCGGTTTCTTAATTAGTAACTGGTGGGGGAGGGCCCAGCCTGGTGGGTGGTCCCGTCCTGAGCTGTTGGCCCTGGGTTCTGTAAGAGAGCAAGGCAGCCAGCAGCACCCCTCCATGGCCTCTGCTTCAGCTCCTGCCTCCAGGAACCTGCCTTGTTTGAGTTCCGGTCCTGACTTCCTTTGAGGACAAACAGTGCTATGGAAACGTGACCCAAATAAACCCTTTCCTAGCCCATTTCTTTGGTCGCGGTGTTTTGCACAGAAACCCTGACTAAGAGTATCGGAGTCTGTGTGTGGCTTATTTCAGTGAGTCATGTGGGCTTCTGGGAGTGTCCTTACTACCCAGGCAGCCGAGAGAAGGCTTTGGGGAGTGGAGCTGTTGTTACCTGGACCTTGGAGATAAAGACGTAATCACGGAAGATAAACCACTTGACGTTCTCCGTGCAGGGGGGCGTGGTGAGCGAGCCTGGGTAGGTGTAATACTGGCCGATGTCCTCAGGCATCAGGTTCCGAATGTTAATGTTTTTCAGAGTGGTGGTTTGTCCTAAGAGAAAAGACAAAGAGTGAAGGAGAGTGGAGCCCTGTTACCCTGCAGGGACTCAGGAGTGTTCTAGTCGGCTGACCTAAGCCGCAGAACAAAGAGGCTGATGGCTGAAAAGCTGTCCCCTGGCTTTACCACTCTGTGGATGGGTAGGCAGCAGAGAGCTGGGCCTGGTGGGGCACACTGTAATCCTAGCGCTTGGGAGAGTGAGACCCAAACCTGTCCCTGAGTTCAAAGCCAGCCTGGGCTTTTTTTTTTTTAAAGATTTATTTACTTATTTTATGTATATGAGTACACTGCAGCTGTACAGATGGTTGTGAGCCATCATGTGGTTGCTGGGAATTGAACTCAGGACCTCTGGCCCAAAGATTTATTTATTGTTATATCTAAGTATACTGTGGCTGTCTTCAGACACACCAGAAGAGGGAGATAGATCTCATTATCTATCCGCCTTCCTCTGCCTCTCAAAGTGCTGGGATTACAGGCGTGCGCCACCACTGCCCGGCTAAATAAATCTTTAAAATAAACAAATAAAGTGTATGAGTATTTTTGTATGTATGTATGTATGTATGTACGTATGTATACCATGTGTATGCATGGTGCCCAAAGGGGTCAGAAACTGTCTTCAGATCCCCTAAAACAGGAGTTACAGACAGTTGCGAGCTGCTATCTAGGTGCCGGAAATCAAACTGAGGTCTTCTTTGAGAGTATCGAGTTCTCTTAACAACTGAGCATGAAGGCTCTGGGCTCTGGGAGCGTGTCAGAGCACAATGGCAAACCCCGCTACACCTTTTTGTTGTTGTTGTTGTTTTTGGAGACAGGGTTTCTCTGTGTAGCCCTGGCTGTCCTGGAACTCACTCTGTAGACCAGGCTGGCCTCAGACTCAGAAATCCACCTGCCTCTGCCTCCCAAGTGCTGGGATTAAAGGCGTGTGCCACCACCGCCTGGCAAAGGACCTGATTCTAACTAGTACATGGGGAGAGGACAGGGCACAAGAACTTATGCATGGTTTCCTCAGAGGTGTGCTTCCCTCCTAAACCTGCAGCAGAAAGGGCCGGGACAAGGCCCTCAGTCTGAGACACTGCTCCTCTCTGGAGGGCTGCGGCTTTCCGACTCATGCCACGCCCCTCCTGTGGGCGTTCCTCACCTGGATACTTGATGTTTTTCAGCTCAGAAATGAAGGTGCTGTAGTACGTATTTTCGTCGTACTCCTTAACCTGGGGAGAAGCACAGAGCGCTCACCACGCGGGAGAACTTGGCCCACTACCCCCCCACACCAGCTGGTTGATTTCCCAGCTGAGCAAAATACACGCAGGTAGCCGGGTTCAGCAGTCCTAGTGGGAGACATGATGGCTGCTCCCTGCTCCCCACCTGCCCTCATCTCTATCCTCAGGGCTCCTCACAGACATGATGCCACAAGAAGCTCCTGTAACGCTATTGCTACAACACTCTTTTGCATGAATGTTGATTTCGTTGACTTATTTTAATGTGTATCAGAGTTTGCCTGTGTGGCTGTGCGGGCACCATCTGCATGCAGTGCCCATGGAATCCAGAAGAGGGCACTAGACCCACTGGAACTGGAGTCACAGTAGGTTGCAAGCTATTCTAAGGGTGCGATTATCAGTAAGGGCAGGAGGCACCCTTAACTGTTGAGCCATCTCTCCAGCCCTGATTTTTTTAAGAAGAAAATAAAAGTTGTTGTTGTTTCCCCCTGTTGATTTGGTTGGTTTAGGTCTGATTTTGTTTTAGTTTGGGTTTGGTTTGGTTTTGGTTGTTTGAGACAGGGTTTCTCTGTGTAGCCCTTGCTGTCCCGGAACTCACTATGTAGACCCAGGCTGACCTCCAACTTGAGAAACCTGCCTTCCTTTGCCTTCTAAGTGCTGGGACTAAAGGTGTGTACCACAATTGACTGACTTAATTTTGGGGTTTGTGTGTGTGTGTGTTGTTTTGTTTTTTAAAGATTTGTTTATTTATTTATTTATTTAATGTGTATGAGTACACTGTAGCTGCCTGCTATAGACACCCCAGAAGAGGGCGTCAGATATCATTACGGATGGTTCTGAGTCACCATGTTGCTGGGAATTGAACTCAGGACCTTCGGAAGCACAGCCAGTGCTTTTAATTTTGTCTCCAGCCCTTGTTTTTGTTTTTTTAAGACGGGGTCTGAGATCTGCAGCAATCTGATACTGTTTCCATCTGATACTGTTTCCAAGTGCTGGGTGACAGACTCCTGGGGCCTGTTCTGTTGGTTTTTTTTTTTTTTTCCTCTCTCCTTCATATAGTTTAAGTGAATTATTCATGCTAGTCTCCTGATTTCTTCTTTTAACTTTGTTATTATGGTGTGTTTGAATGAGGGGTCATGACTGTGGCATGCACGTATCGGGGTCAGAGTACAACTGTGTGGAATCGGTTCTCTCTTATGCAGGTTCCAGGGATTGAATTTAGGTCGCCATGCTCTAACAGCAACGGACTCTGCCCACGAGGCGATCTCGGCTGCTCTTACTTCTGCCTTCTGTTATCTGTGTGTGTGCACACATGTGCGCATGTGCCACCACGCCTGGCCTTTCATGTGGGTGCTGGGGATGGAACTCGGGTCCTCAGGTTTGCACAGAAAGCACTGACTTTCTAGCACCCCAGTTCCTGTGTCTCCCTGTTTCTTAGCAAGGGAAACTTTTTTTTTGAACATATCAGATGGTATATGCTAGCAATTCTGATTCTGATCTTCTAAAATTGCCCTAGGGTGTTTTCTTATTTGTACTGTGTGGGCTTGCTTAGGTACTTGCCTGTTTAATCTGCAGAATGTGCCTCCCCAGCAGCACAGAGCAGGTAATGTCGCTGCTAAGCTTGATGCTTCTAGATTTTAAACTTTACCTACCTACCTACCTATCTATCTATCTATCTATCTATCTATCTATCTATCTATGTATCTATCTATGTATCTATCTATCTATCTATGTATCTATCTATGTATGTATCTATATATCTATGTATCTATCTATCTATGTATCTATCTATCTCTCTATGTATCTATGTATCTATGTATCTATCTATGTATCTATGTATGTATGTATGTATGTATCTATCTATCTATCTATCTATCTATCTATTATTTGATGCCTCCCTTTTTACTTCAGGTTGTCCTAGAACTCACTGTGTATTCCAGGCAGGCTTTGAACTCACGACAATCTTAGCTCAGCCTCCCAAGTGCTGCAAATACATGTGTTACACCTGACTCTGCTCAGTTTCTAACTCTCTCTCTCTCTCTCTCTCTCTCTCTCTCTCTCTCTCTCTCTCTCTCTCTCTCTCTCTCTCTCTCTGACAGGGTCTCACTGTTGCCCTGGATAGCTTAGATCTCTAAGTAGGCAAGACTGGCTTCAAACTGGGATGAAACGCAGGTATTACCAAACTTAGCTCTCTTTTTGGTTTCTTGAGACTGGGTTTTGGGTTTTTGTTGTTTTAGGCAGCCCTGGCTGTAGTAGAACTCACTCTGTAGACCAGACTGGTCCTGATGTCACAGAGCTCCACCTGTCTCCTGAGGGCTGGGGATAAAGGTGTGTGCTACTACCCGGCCATACATGGCTGTTAAATCTCACTTTTCTTGACTCGCTGGAGTGCCCAGGGACAGTTGTAGTTCCGTGGTCACAGTGAACTGGAGGTCATGCTCAAACCCCACAAGTTTGTGGCTTGCCTTTCTACAGACCTCTCTGTGAGAAACTCAGCACACACCCATGTATGTAGCTCCTGTAGCCTGCATTACCTCCCGGCTCCTCTGAGCGTTTGCCCGGTAAAGATCTGATTGACTGCTACCGCAGTCTCTGGACTGCACCCCCCACCCCACCCCCCACCCCCGGCTGCTCTGTCGGTGAGTTCTCTGTGTTTGCTGGCCATTTGATCACATGTTATTTCGCTGACAGTGGGGCTTCAACCATAACTTGTTCTCTAGGCCAGCCTCATCCTGAAGAAACTTCCTGGCTGACCTCAGTAGGGGTGGGGACCAAAAGAACCCCGGGCAAATGTCTTCTAGAACTCATGCTTTGCAGAAATTCTACCCTATTTGGTGAATAAATGTCTTAATGTATTATTTGCCTCGACTTCATGCTGAAATGGTGGGAAGAGGTTTGGGTGGGTTTTTTATTTTGCTTTTGTTTTTAAATCTTGGTTTGCTATGTTTTGGTTGAGACAAGATCTTACTGTCTAGCCCAGGCTGACTTTGAACCTGCGATCCTCTGCCTCGGCCACCTGAATGCTAGGATTACGGGTCTACACTACCACGACCAGCTTCGTGTTTTGAGATACTATGGAAACAACTGGGTGTTTCATTTTGCTTATAACTTTATCCAGATTTACATTAAGTTTTTGAGAGTTAGAATCCTGACTGCTCTGAATTTGTTTTTTTTTAGATTTTTTTTATATGTATGGGTGTTTTATCTGCATGTATGCCCGAATACCATGTGCAAGCCTGGTGCCCTCAGAGGCCGGGGATCTCCTAGACCTGGTTGTGTGAATTGCCATGTGATTGCTAAGCCTGGGTCCTCGGGGAGAACAGCCACAACTCTTAATCATGGAACATCTCTCCAGCCCAGATTCCTGTCGGCTTCAAAGGACCTATCCCTAAGTCTATTGTGTGGACTCTCTCTCTCTCTCTCTCTCTCTCTCTCTCTCTCTCTCTCTCTCTCTCTCTCTGGTTTTTTGAGACAGGGTTTCTCTGTGTAGCCCTGGTTGTCCTGGAACTCACTCTGTAGACCAGGCTGGCCTCCAACTCTGAAATCAGCCTGCCCTGTCTCCCAAGTGCTGGGATCAAAGGTGTGCACCACCACTGCCTGGCTTCATGTAGACTTTCTTAGAATCCATCTGGCTGGTTTTACCTAGCCCATTAGACCAGCCTGTCTAGTGAGCCCTTCTGGGACTACAGGCCTTTTAAATCATCTTAGTACCCAGGGCCATGTGGTTCGTAACACAAAAGTGACCAAGGGCTGGAGAAATGCTCAGCCTTCCACTGGGAAGTTTTCCCAGGAATGCTGAGCTCAGGACGGGATGGAGGGAGAAAAATGAAGAAGACGTGTCATTCAGACCGCATACCTCATTTGGATTTGAGAGCATAGCCTAAGTACAGACACGCATGCATCATTCCCGTTATAGCCTGAATGCAGACAGGCATGCGTAGTTGCAGCCATCGCCTGAGTGCAGACACGCATGCGTAGTTCCAGCCTACCTTGACCAAGATCGCTACCACTGCCAAGCCGTCTTCTTTGTCCTTGGCTTCCTCATAGCTCCCGTACTTCTTATTGTAGTGAACGATGTGAATCTGCGAGTGAGAAAAAGTAGGTCGAGGGTAGTTCATCTGGACTTCAAACACTCAAAGATTCTAAAGAGAGAGGAAATGTGAGATGCTCGCTCCAGCAGAGGTCTCAGGCTAAGCCACGCACACAGCTCTGGCCTCTCTCCTTCTGTGCAGGCTACAAGTCCCACCTGCCAGGACCAGAAACTCTTCTGAGAATAAAAAGAGGGTGCGTGGGATTCTGGAAGGTTGTGGCCCTAGTTTGCCTTGATTCAAACTCTCTCCGCCAGAGACTGGATTCTATGAGTCCTCTATGCGATCCTCGGGCCTCTAGAGGGGTTTAAGGAGAGGGCAAGCAATGATCTCCCCTCCCTCAGGAAGCCACTGGAATCTACAGTAGGCCTGGAAACCAGCCCAAGGATGGATGCAGGCCAGAGAGGTGCCCTAAAAACGCTAACACACAAATTCAGCAGAAACAGGAGGGCCTACCTCAGTGCAGACAAGAGACTCCTGCCGTGCTGTGAGTTCTACGGAGACTCTGTTTACACCACACACACACACACACACACACACCCCACAATGCAATGACACAGAGACATTCCCGAAGGAACCAAAAATAAATTCGACCACAGGGTGACTGGACCATCACCACCGCTCAGAATCATATTGGTTATTGTTATAAAAATAGCCAATATTGCTGGGCGGTGGTGGCGCACGCCTGTAATCCCAGCACTCTGGGAGGCAGAGGTAGGTGGATTTCTGAGTTCGAGGCCAGCCTGGTCTACAGCGTGAGTTCCAGGACAGCCAGGGCTACACAGAGAAACCCTGTCTGGAAAACCAAAAAAAATATATATTCAAATTGGCTATTTTAAAAAGAAAGGTCAAGCTGGAGAGATGGCTCAGTTGGTAAAAGCACTTGCTGTCGAGCACAGGGAACTGAGTTCGATTCCCAGCACCCACAAAGGAAAACTGGGCACAGTATTGCATAATCTCTGAGACTGTGGCAATAGCACCCCTGGGGCCCGATGGCCAGCTGATGGGTGAGATCCAGGCTCAGAGAGAGAGTGTGTGATAGAGGAAGGCAGCAGCAACCCCCGGCCTCCACACGTATGCATACATATGTGCGTGCACACTCACACGCATGTGCACATACATGACACCTAGATAACACAAGCATGCAGACACTGGAGCTTGAAGGGAAGGGGACCCTGTGAGGGGTTCGTCACATACCTCCATCATACTCCTGATCCCATCAATGGTGTGTTCGGAGCCACTGATTTCTGAGTTCCCGCCCCAGTGGCAGTGCATCTGCTCTGCGGCGTACACAGTGCCGTCAGAGTCTGTCATGTGCATGGTGTGCGGCAGGGTGAGCTCCACTGCAGGAGAGAACACGGCACTCAGATTTCCCGTAAGGAGCTCTGTGGTCATCCCCTACCACGCACTTGAGGCAACCCAAGGTGTTATTGATGGATCAGAGCATTGTCCCCAAAGGGAAGATGGCCCTGGAGCACCTGTGGTGCACAGAGCGAGCCAAGATGGGTTCCAGGACACCTCTCTGTCGAGAACCAACCGGTCAGGGGCAGGACTATGGAGCACGAGGTGCAGCTTTTTGATCTTAGAAAGTGGAAACTCTCAGAAAAAAATATTGCCCAAAGTACATGCCTATACTCCCAGCACTTGGAGGAGGCTGAGGCAGGAGGATTGCTAGTTTGAGGCATGGCTTCATGGCTTTTGCCCATGCAGCCCACAGAAGTGCCAGCTCTGCTGGGGTCTGAGACAGCACCAGGCTGGGCTCCAGCACTCCCATTTTGTGGACAAGAAAACTGACCCCGGGGATGGGAAGACTCAGTATCTTATTGTGCCTTGGGCCGGGGCAGAGCTGGGCTGAGAACCGTACATCTGCATCTCCATCCACACACCGCCATGGTGTGGCTCAGCCTGTCCTCAGAAGACAAGAAACCAAGATGCACAGCCAGCCAGGACCTGCACTCTTGCTTAGGTCTTAATTTGACTGAGATTCTAACCCTGAAATGGGAGGCCTTTGCCAGAGGAAAAATAAATGTGTCCTCCTGCCACATGCCCCCAGACTTCCCACAGGGGCATTACTCGGGTCAAATGTCAGCAGACATCCATCCCACTGGCTCAGACCTTTAAACGGTGTTGTCTCTCAGAATGAGCCACCCGAGAGCAACACTGGGTAGCGACCCCAGGGACTGAGAAGGAAAAGATGTGAGGGTCGGGCCCAGTGTGGTCTCAGCACTTGGGAAACAGAGATGAACAATCGGAACTTCAGGACCGTCTCCCTGCTTCTGCATTTGGAGGCTAGCCTGGGCTCCAGGACACCCCATTTTAAAACAAACAAAAAAGGCATAATTTAAGAGCTGAGACTACAGCTCAGTTACTGAGTGTCTGCCGCACAGACACAAGGCCAGGTCGCCAGCATAGGATGAAAGAAAGGGTCTTTGATATTATATCTCTGCAATCTCAGGATGCTGAGGCAGGAGGATCATGAGTTCTTGGCTAGCCTTGGCTACAAACTGAGGCCCTGTCTCAAAAAAAAAAAAAATGAGATCAGCTGGATGGATTGGCAGATAAAAGAAGCTGACTTTTAAGCCTGGCACCCTGACTTCGGTCCTCTGACCTCTGTGGTATGTGCACATACACAGATCACACATGCAGTCACGGCGAGTCAAAAGTACTGTTTAAAAGGATCTGATCTGGAACTATGAAAACAATATCTGACCTGCTGCCAAGGTCTTCTTATTAAAAGCCACCCAAATGCCTACAGGGCCACTGAGATGACTCTTAGGCAGAGCAGGACTGATGGGGGTCCCTTCCCATGTCTCTCTCTCTCTCTCTCTCTCTCTCTCTCTCTCATTTAAACTTTTTGTTTTGTTTTTGTTTTGTTATGGTTTTGGTTTGGTTTGGTTTGGTTTTCTGAGACAGGGTTTCTCTGTGTAGTCCTGGCTGTCCTGAAACTCACTCTGTAGACAAGGCTGGCCTCGAACTCAGAAATCCACCTGTCTCTGCCTCCCAAGTGCTGGGATTAGAGGCGTGCGCCACCACCGCCTGGCTTCATTTAAGTGTTTTTAAAGCTGGTCGTGAATGCATATGTTTCCTTAAAGAGCAAGCATTCATATTTGAAACGTTTTTTCTTCCCAAACTGTACCAGGGAGTTGGGAGCCTGTGACTGGGTGGACATAACCTACTAACCCAGTAACTCAGTAGTAGTTAGTAACTGAGTTAGTAGTAACTAACCTACTAACTCAGAGGTGGGAACGGCCCCCTTGCAGAACACAGGCTTACTGTTTAGAGCCTTAAAAAAATGTACATTCTCAAGAGTTGAAGAGAGCTGAAAGGATGAAACTGCAGCACAAGCGCTGCTCAGAGTTGGTGGGAGCCAGGAACCTAGACGCCACAGAGCTTCGGACAAACAGACAGTTGTCACCACAGGAGCAACGAGAGAGGTCCTGGCAATTACCATTCCCAGAGCGCAGCTTCTAGGAGACAGGCTGTCCCCATCTGGCCATGCCACTGATAGGCCTGCTCAGGCAGCTAAGAAAGGAGCTGTCCTGGGTTTTGTTATTGTTGTCCTTTAGTGTTTGTTTGTTTGTTGTTTGTTTGTTTTTTGAGCTGGTAATTGTGCTGTTGAAAAGCTCAGGCCCAGGGCAGGAGAGATGGCTCAGTGGTTAAGAGCACCAACTGCTCTTTCGGAGGTCCCGAGTTCAAATCCCAGCAACCACATGGTGGCTCACAATCATCTGTAATGAGATCCAATGCCCTCTTCTGGTGTGTCTGAAGATGGCTACAGAGCACTCACATTCATAAAATAGGAAAATTAATCTTAAAAAAAAAAAAGTTAAAAAAAAAAAGCAAAGAGAAGCTCAGTTCGTATCTCTCCGTCCCCAGTTCCACTGACTAAAGTTTCCAGATTCTGAAAATGGCTTCACCTTGTGAAAGCATTTGCTCCCTTTGTGAGGAGTGACGATTTAACCAGTGTCTCGCCAGATGTTTGCCGTCCTCAGGTGACCGCCCATGGGGCTGAGGTAGAGCGCTTGACCAGCATGCACTGGACCCTGGGTTTGATCCTCAGCTCGACACAAACCGTGGTAATACACCCCATAACCCCAGCTCTCAGGAAGCGCAAGTGGGGAAGTCAGGAGCTCAGTCAGGGTCGTTCTTTACCAAAGTCAGCCTGGGTTGTCTTTAAAAGGAGGAACATTGACAAGTAGAGCTAGCCCTCCCCCGGGTATGCCCAGCAGGAGAGGAGCTCCTGCGGTAGCTGTCCTACCTCAGCCCTAGGAAACTGGGTCTCTGTGCATGCTGCTCCTGACACGCATGCGCACTCCCGGTTTCTCATGCCGACCGCCAGCCCCACGGGTACCGCCTACCTGTGTGCCCGTTGTTAACCACCGGGAGGTCCAGGTTCTCATCATAGTTCACCATGAGCAGGGGCTTCAAATAGCTATTGTAATGCACATTCCTCCTCTTCACGTCGATAGGCGACTGCCTTGCCCCGCCACAGTCAGGGTACTTCTCAGGCCACTGATCTTCTCCCACGCCGTCCTCCCCTGCAATAGGAGAGTGAGGCCCAACTCAGAGCTGCCCCACTGAGCCTTCTTCTCTGAGGCTTCTCAGCAGGCTGGGGTCAGAGGCTTCTGGGTGGATGACCCATGGGGCAGCCTTCTGCAAACAGAAACGGGGCTTCCCGGAGGCAGGCTGGGAAAGCTCTAAACTAAGCCCAGGACATGGGGGTGACAATAGTGTTCTTCCCCTGCGGCTGCTGGCAGTAAGAACCCAGAGCTGGTGATGGAAGCCCAAGGTCTTCTGCAGAGCAGTTGGGCCTCTACCTTGCAGTAGTCACGTGATGAAGGCTCCTGAAGATGGCTTGGGTCTACCAATAACCCCTGACCTCATTTTCAGAGAGCACACAGTTCCTTTCCAAGCCCTGGACCTGAGCCCCATCCCCACCCCAGCTTCCCCTACAGTTGGAACACCCCTCCCCCAAACCCCCCGAAAAGCAGGGACTTTCTTCTTCCTGTAACTGCTTCTCTGGGTTCACAGGGAGGCAAAGACCATCTAAATGGCGACCCATGCACACAGTCATAAAGGTGGTGCAGGCCTGGAACCCCAGCACTGGCTAGGTAGAGGCAGGAGGATCAGAAGGACAAGGTCATCCTCAGCTACAAAACAAATGCAAGGCCATCATGGGCTACATCGGATCCGATTTTAGAAGTCACTCGCTGGGCAGTGGTGGCACATGCCTTTAATCCCAGCACTTGGGAGGCAGAGGCAGGCGGGTTTCTTAGTTTGAGATCAGAGGTCTACAGAGTGAGTTCCAGGACAGCCAGGGCTACACAGAGAAACCCTGCCTCAAAAACAAACAAACAAACAAACAAAAAGCCTTAGGCGTATCTATCTTCCCAGCTTCTCAGGAGGCAGAGGTGAGAGAATCTCTTCCTTTGTTTCCTTCCTTTCTTTCTTTCTTTCTTTCTTTCTTTCTTTCTTTCTTTCTTTCTTTCTATTTGTTTGTCTGTCTGTCTTTTTTCTAGAGGCAGAAGTTTCTTTTGAACTGAGGAGTTAACTTGTTTTGGTTTTTTGAAACATCTTACTATGTAGTCCTAGCTGGCCTTAAACTTGTGGCCAGCTAAAAAAAACCTTCTGTCTTTTAGGTGTTGCGATTATAGTCCTGTGATACCAGGTGTTACTGAGCCAGAGGTTCTAGGCCAGCCTGGGCAGCATGGTGAGATACTGTTTAAAAAGGAAAGAACAACCTGGAGGTGGTGGCACAGGCCTTTAGTCCCAGCACCAAGGAAGAAGAGGGGGGCTGGTGTCTGAGTTTGAGGCCAGCCTGGTCTACAGAGTGAGCTCTACGCAGCTAAATGGAGAAATCATGTCAAGGAGAAGCAGGAGGAGGAGGAAGAGGAGGAGGAAGAGGAGGAAGAGGAAGAGGAGGAGGAGAAGGAAGAGGAGGAGGAAGAGGAGGAGGAGGAGGAGGAGGAGGAGGAGGAGGAGGAGGAGGAGAAGAAGAAGAAGAAGAAGAAGAAGAAGAAGAAGAAGAAGAAGAAGAAGAAGAAGAAGAAGAAGAAGAAGAAGAAGAGGAAGAAAAGATGGAGGGAGGGAGATAGGAAGGAAAGGAAGGGTGTGAAGTTTATCTTCTAGGAGATGGTTAATAATCCCAAGGCCAGAGTAATGGTGGCCAGTCACTGCAGATGACAGAGGCCCTCACCACTGAGGGGTTTGTTAAGCTATTTGTTTTGGTTTACTTTGGGGTTTTTGAAACACAGTCTCTGTGTTTCAAAAACACAGCCCTGGCTGTCCTTAAACTCAATACGTAAACAAGGCTGGCTTTGAACTCACAAGACATCTGGCTGCCTCTGTTTCCTGAGTATTGGGATTAAAGGCTCACCGTGCCCAGCTCTGTACAGCCCTTTGCAGTGAGGCCCCTTCGAGGGGAGCTTTGACTGAGCACACGGCTTGTTCTGGAACCAGAGCACGGTTGGAGCTTCTTGGTTTACAGTCAACAGAAACGTTTATTATTTTCTCACCCTGCTCAATAATTCAAACCAAGATTGGAGCAAATCTTTCTGGAGCATAGCCCTCCCTTGATCCAGTGCGTTGGGTCTGGGTCTTCAGGATATTGGGAAGAAGCCAGAGGCATAGCTAGCGTCTGTAGAGCTTGCCTAGCATACACAAGACCAGTCTCCGATTCTAGTGCTGGGAGTGGGGGGAGGAGACAGAGAACCCACCAGGCATTTACAAAAGTCACCCTGTTCTCCAGGCCCTCTGCGGGCCTTGTGAGAGGGAGGCCTTCAGTCTGGGAATCTCTGAAACCCTAAGGAAGACAAGGATTTGCCTCCTGAATCTTCTGTCTTCTGTCACCTCTGAAGCTCTGCCAGCAGGCTGCCTGGGGACACTGCAAAGCCACGATCCTCCCAGGCAGGCGTGGGCTCCATCTCCCAGTAGGGTAGTTTACAGAACCGCCCCTGAACTAACTGGATTATCTGAGCCCCCACGACGTCCCTGTCACCTTCATCTAGGACTTACAGTCTGCTCTGACTGTGTGTCCCCGTGTGACGGGGCAGATCATGCAGAGCAGACTTTGTCCTGTGTCCCTCGTGCCTCCTGCACCACCCAGCAGCCTCCAGCCTCCCCCAGGCACGACCACCCCCAACCCAGTTCCAGGGAGCTCCAAGGGGAAGCTTCTTCTTATGTTCCCTTGAGAAGTCTGACTGGGCATCTATAGGTAATGTCAGTGAGCTCTGGGGAAGGACAGGCATCCTGGGTAAATTGTGAGCGGGCACATTCCCAAGGAGGACGCCTTCTGTGATCTAGTAGTCCCTAGGAGGCCCTGGTTGTCCTTTCTAGAGGCCACTTTCGTCACATATTCTGATATTGATAACAACCTTACAGTCAGAAGTGGGTTCTCAGGGCTGGAGAGATGGCTCAGCAGTTAAGAGCACTGACTGCTCTTCTGAAGGTCCTGAGTTCAAATCCCAGCAACCACATGGTGGCTCACAGCCATCTGTAATGAGATCTGACGCCCTCTTCTTAGTGTGTCTGAAGACACCTACAGTGTACTTACATATAACAATAAATAAATCTCTTTTTTTAAAAAAAGAAAGAAGTGGGTTCTTGAAGTTTTAAAGCTGCCAAGTGAAGGGGGGCAGAGGCAGGGGACACTGTCTCCTCTTTTCACTCATCGGGGTTTTAAGTCTATTTGTTGTTCATTCAGAGATACCAAAACACACGTGAACCCACAAAGAGCAGACGGGCCCCAACAGAGGACCCACATGCAGTGCAGTCGGTCTGCCCTGAAGCGCCAGGTGTCAGGTGCTTACCTGTGTAGCTCCATTCACTGTGGGCCCGGGTGCCCAGGAAGAACAGGGACACCACGCTCACCAGAGCCCGCATGGCGGCTGCTGGAGCCCTGAATGATGCGGGACAGGTTCTGGGCTGCACTTCTTTTAAATGCCCAGAACCTGTAAATAACAATTTACCAGGTCCAGCTGGCCGCTCCGCCCTTGCTGCGCCCACTGAGCGGCAACACCCTCCCCACAATGGCCCTTCTGACTGGGTGCCTGTGCACGTGCCTCGCCGCCTCCCAGGGCTTTACCAGAGCCAATTAGCCCACGTCTGGTTGTTCAGCGTCTTTGGAAACTCAGCTCGGTGGCCACACACTGCAGCCATTGTGGAGCTGGAGGGATGAGTGAGCTGGAGGGATGCGAACGGCCCGAGGCGCAGCGCTCCCGGAAGCAGGGGCTTCCTGGACAGTAGCATTGAGTCCTCTGCCCTTTCTCCTGGCTGCGAAGTGGAGTCACCAGGGTCTGAAAACCGTGCCAGATTCCAGTTGGTATTTCCTGCTTGTCCAAGAGTGGACATAAGCCCATCCCTGATGGCTCAAGGGTTGACCCCCGTCCCCTGGCCTGCTAGGCAACCGGAAAGATGGCCTTGTAGCCGAGCTTAGAGCAAGAACCGGAGGAGCCCAGTTAGAGGCAGAGATAAGGTAATCCAACCTTGACCTCAGAGCAGGGCTTTTGAGCTACACCAGTTCACAGGCCTTGGGGACACTGAGGTAGAGGAGGTGCAGGGGCTCCCGCCTCCCTGGGGATTTGTTCTGATAGCCGCAGTGCACGTGGGAACACGCAGACTGAATCAATGAGTTGCCCTATCCTGTGCATCTGTGTGGATAGCGCAGGAGAAACCGGCATGTACGCCTCCCTGACAAGCCAGCCTGTCCCATGTCCTTCAGAGAGGCAAAGGCATAGGCAGGCGGGGCTCCCGGAGGGTACCTGCCATGCTGGCCGGATGCAAAGAACTGATCTGCTCTGACAAAGACTGGATCTGCTCTCTGGGAAGCAAAGTGGCAGCAATTGGTGGAGTGTATGAGACAGGGTGGGTCGCTCATGTCTCAGAGGGCTCCCTGCAGACCTTTAATCGGGAGACATCCATTGCTGTGACGATCCCACTGATCTTCACAGATCCCAGACCCTTAAAGCTCAAGAACCCAAAGAAGTGCAAAGGAACCAGCTACCCAACTGCTCTGTGCCTCAGTTTCCCCATCTTCAACAGGAGCCTGAGACAGCGCACACCTACCTTCACACACACATACACACACACACACACACTCTCTCTTTCACACACACATACACATACACACACACTCATACACACACTCACACACACACACTCCACACATGCATGCACACACACATTCACAGACACATATACACACATCCTCACATATACACACCCTCACACACATACACACACATACACACATGCCCTCACACACACACACACACACACATATGCACATGCCCTCACACACACACACATGCATACACACAACCTCACACAAACACATACCCTCAATACACACACCCTGACACACACACCCACATACCCTCACACACATACACACCCTCACACACACACCCTCATATATACACACACCCTTGCACACACACACACACACACACAGAATTCACCAGTAGCTTTATGTACTCAGAGTAGCCCTGATGCATGGTGATTGGCATTATTTTTGACATTTTATGACATTTAATGGCATTTTATGACAAGGGAGTAACTTACCATTGTCACCCAGTTTGTGAGGGAGAGGTTACAAAGCAACTGCTCTTCAGCGTGTGGAACTTCCCCAAATTCAAACCCCACTCTACTGTCTCACAAAGTCCGACCCACCCGGTCCGCTGAGCCCGTGGACCTGCAGTAGGGCCGCCTTGCTGACCCCATGAGCGCCATATCTGCTGAAGAGTTTAGTAGATCTCATCACAACTGGGAGACTGTGGCCAGGAGAGTGTCTCGAGTTTAAGACGGGATGACTGTAGGGAGGTCGAAGCTACAGAGTGAAGCTCTGACATAAAAATGCGAGGGTTGGAGAGAGGGGGCTGGAGAGACGGCTCAGCAGTTCAGATGAAATGGTGCTCTCGCAGAGGACCTGAGTTCAGTTCCCAGCACCCACCTCGGGCAGATCACAACCACCTGTAAGTCCACACCTTGAGCATCTGACACTATTCCAGTCTCTGTGGGCATCAGCACTGTAACTCATGCACACACGTGAGTACACACACACACACACTCACACACACATAAACACACACACACAAGTTCTTGCACACAGGCACTCATGCATGCACACATAAATAACAAAAGTAAAAGAAATAGAAATGTTCTTGAGAGCTGAGGTTGTAATTCAGTTGGTAGAGCTCTGGTCCCATATGCACAAAAGCCTGGGTTCAGAGCTGAAGAGATGGCTCAGAGGTTAAGGGCACTGGCTGCTCTTCTAAAGGTCCTGAGTTCAAGTCCCAGCAACCACATGGTGGCTCACAACCATCTGTATCGAGATCTGACTCCCTCTTCTGGAGTGTCTGAAGACAGCTACAGTGTACTTACATATAATAAATAAATACATCTTAAACAAACAAAAAGCCTTTCAATCCCCACCATCACATAACCTTGGTATGGAAGGATGACCATATTCCCGGCACTCAGAAGTTAAAAATCACCCTTGGCTACCGATTTTAAGTTTGAGATCAACCTGGATGACTGGAGATATTCACCGTCCCACCAACATCCCACCAACTCTAGACAAGACAGCATCTTGTTCAGGGTGAATGAAGAGCGCCCGCGGAGCCACGGTCTCTCTGCTGATCTCAGGCTGGCCCTGAACTTGGAGACCTGGCCGCCTCTGCCTCCAGAGTGTTAGGGCTTAAGGCGTGCAGATTTTCTTTAGGACTCTGCAATGTGTATAGCTGAGGTCAGGAGGCAGTTGATCTGGGAGTAGGCTAGGCCTTGGGGAGGCAAAGTCCACAGGGAGGGAAGGAGGAGGAGAGAGAACAACTACGCTGAGGTGGGGGGGGGGCCTCCAGGAAGTGGCACCTGGGTTGTATTCATCACTCCCAGCCCATCTCTGCAACCCTGGGGTGAGCATTTCGGGGTTCCCTTGTGCTCATATGGCCCGTGACTCTCCTTGCATGCTGTCCATGGCTGCTGTGGCTGAGTCTGTAACTCCAAGCCTCGTTGCCACCTTCCAGAGGTCCTGCCGCCCACCGCCACACACAGCTGCCCATGCTGTCGCCTGTGTTACAGGCAGCAATTAAATTAATAAAGAAAGGAGATCAGATGGGCTCCTGAAATCAACAGCCTGCTAATGAGGGCGCATCATTAGATGGGTGTCTCTCCCTCTTCTGCATGGCATACTCCCAATGATGGACTCACACAGATAAAGCAATGACAATTTTGTTGCCTAATTTCTGACCCATTGTCTTCTTTGATCCTAAAATTTTCCATCCATCTACTCTGAAGAGGAGATGCCTTGCTTCATGTGTTTGTGGGTCACATGTCTATGTGTGTGTGTGTGTGTGTGTGTGTGCCTGCGTGTGTGTCTGTGTGTGTATGTATGTTTGTGTGTATATGTATATGTGCTTGTGTACACTTGCATATGTGTATATGCCCTGTATGTGTGCACGTGCATGTGTGTACAACACTGTGTCTGTTTGAGTGCATGTGTGTATATTTGTGTATGTGTGTGTGTTTGTGTGTGCTTGTGTTTGTGAGTCACATACCAATGTATGTATATGTGTTTGTGTGCATGAGCACATGAGCATATACCCTATGTGTGCATGTTTGAGTGTGTACATCCCTGTATATGTGTGTGTGTGTGTCTCTGAATGTTTGTATGTGCTTGTGTTTGTGGATCACATGCCCATGAATTTGTATGTGTCTGTGTGCACGCATGTGTGTGTATCTGTGAGTGTGTGCATGTGCATGTGTGTATGTCCCTGTGTGTGTGTGCATGTGCGTGTGTATGTCCCTGTGTGTGTGTGTTTGTGTATGTGTGTACATGTCCTTCTGCCTTCACCCTCCCACACCCCCAGCTCACTGAAGCACGTTTTGGTTCTACCCTCCTGTTCCCCACAACTCATGACTTTATTGACTGCATCTGATGAGCTGACAAGTTTACCGTCTTCCTCACAACAGAAGTTAAGAGTGAGAAAGGAGTCTTTGTGTTTCTTGGGTTTGTGACTGACTGTTTCATGGAAAGGCCCAAGGAGGCGAAGAAAATTCAGAGAGGGAGGCATGGTCATCCCAGGTGAGGAGGAAGTACCAGAGGCCCAAGTAAACAGGCAGGCACAGCTGTGCGCAACCCTCATGGGCAGGGAGGGGCCATCCAGCCGCCGCACAGGGAACAGAGACAAGATCAGGGAAGGGGAGCACAGGTGAGCTGGAAGAGAGCCCGTGAGCCGACGCTCAGGTTCACACGGGTCTGACATACAGGGCGACTGTAGTTGCACAAGAATGCACTGTGCCCAACACAGAGAGGCCATTATCCATTCCCCACAGCACTGGGAGTTCCCAGGATCAGGAAGGCTGAGCCATTCTGCCTGAGCCTTCTGCATCGTTTGGTCCTATTTAAGCCCCTTCCCCTTGCTTAATCTGTCACAGTCGAAGCCCACCCGCTTGCTTGCCTCTTGCTGTTGTGTTGTGTCTTGTTTTGTGTGAGACAAGGTCTTCCGTGGTCTGGCTGTCCTAGAATCTGCCATGGAAGACCAAGCTGACCTCTGACTCAGAGATCTGCAGGCCTCTGCCTCCCGAGTACTGGGATTAAAATGGGCTACCACACCTGGTAAAACCTGCTTTCTTAACCATATTAATAGGAATGTGTCTAAGCTTTTCCTGAGCTGGGGATATAACTCAGTGTCAGTGAATTTACCTAGAGCACAAGGTTGGATATCTAGCACTCAAGGAAAAATTAACAATTTTCTTTTTTTTTTCTTTTTAAAGATAGGATCTCACTGGGCAGTAGGGGCGCACACCTTTAATCCCAGCACTTGGGTACCTATCAGTTTACTTCTTCAGGAAAAGTTTGTGTCTCTCCACCCTACGCTTGACTGATCAAGTCCAGTTAAAGTCTATGCAAGTGTAACCTGACAAGAAAGAAGTTTCTGTTGGTTTCCTGGCGCCAATGAAACAGATGTCCACAAACTCAGTACTTAAAAGGGGGAGAACTCTGGCTGGAGCAGTGGCCCTGTCTGGAGAGTGGTTGCCTCACGGGCCTGAGGACCTGAGTTTAGACTCCCACACCCATGTAAACATGATGGGGGCTTATAATTCCAGAAACAGAGAGATGGGTGCTGGGGACAAGTGGATCCCCGGAAGCTTACTGGTCTAGCTTGTTTGGTGATGTTCTAGACTAATGGGGGACTCTCAAATAAAAGGTGGAAGGCTCCTGGGGAATGATAACCAGAAGAGGTCCTCTGATCTACACACGCATGCACACACAGATGTATGCAATCCCCACACATATGTGTGCCGACACATGTGAGAAACAGGGACACAGACTCACTGTCTAACAGGTCAGGAGGTCAGGTCTAGGTGTTTGCTGGACTGGTGCCTTACGGGCCTCAAGTAGACAATGTATCCTTAAGCTCCTGGTGGTCACCTACATCCAGGCTTGTGCCCTCACCCACAAACCACTCAGATATCTGACGTCACCCCTACTCCTGTTCTCTCCTTGACCTCCTGCCTCTCTCTGATCGAGGTTGCTAAAGTTATAATCCTGACCCTCCTGAGACCCCCAATAATCTCACCCCAGACCCCCACTCACCCTTACCATGACTCTTGCCTTCGAACATGCTAGTGCAATGGTTTTCCCTCTGGACTTAACCTGATGCCTGCCACCTTGGAGTAAAAATGTCTTTGCTTAGTAGCCACGGCAAGTAGGATAGAAAAATGTAGGCTGTCGCTGCACTCCCTGCCCTCTCCCTCACTGAAAGTGATCTTGGGAGAGTCTAGGCTGCACAGAAAGTGGAGTTAACCGAATAGATGATTCCATGATGCAACTGCCGTGACGGACTCTGCAATGATGCGGCGGCTGTTTCTGCGGAGTCCCCTACACTCCTGTAAAGAAACACAATAAGCTCACTGATTTCACCAAGTTGAACTCAGATGAAATCGTACTTTGTTTGATCCATTGTGGACACCCGTCTGGAAGAAAAGGTGTTTGTCCAAAGCTTCCTGGGAAAAGCTCAAACAACAGCAGAAACCAACCACAGTTTCCAGGGGACCCAGATAAGTATTTAGCCTGCCGCAATGAGAGAAGGAACCACCATTAGATTAAATTATGGGGTGGGGGAGGGGCAGCTCCCTTGGTGAAGTATTTGCTGTGCAAGCTTAAAAACCAGAACCCATGTAAAAAGCTGGGCCTTGGCGCCCTGGGCCTGTAATTTTAGCACAGGGCAGAGAGAAGCAGATGCAGAGGCTCCCTGGCTAAGCAGCCTACTTTAATTGGTGACCCCGGGTGCCATGAGAGACCTTGTCTCAAAATAAGATGCACAGCTCTCAAGAAATGACGCCCAAAGTTGACCTCTGACCTCTGCATGTATCCTACATACACAGATACATGTGTGTTCCTACACACGTACAAAGGTTAAGCAAAACCGGGGTTTTCTGGAAATTGGATTCTAACTTCAGAGAACAAAATGAGAGCTCTGCAGTGGCCTGAGGCTCCCGGGCATGGAGGGGTTTCGGAGGAGACAAGTGAACCGCAGAACACAGCTGCCACCGCCGGGACATTCCTGAGCTCCCTGTGGCCGCTGTGCTATGACAGCTGACTGAACTACGCCAACCTTGAGAACCTGAGAAAAGCACCAGGCACCATGAAGTTTGCTTTCTGTTGCTGTGATAAACACCATGACCCAAAGCAACTTGGAGAGAGAAGAGTTAAACTGGCCTTAAAGTTCCAGTCCTTCGTGAAGGAAAAACATTTCAGGAGCTCAGGGCAGGAACCTGGAGGCCAGAACCGAGCAGAAGGCTTATTGGCTTGCTGCTTTAAACAAGATGGATCAGTGGGTAAAGACGCATATCCTGGGTTTAATCCCTAGAACTCACATGGAAGAGGAAAAGAACAGACAAGCAGACTCTCACGTGTTGTCCTCAGATCTCTACATGTGCTGAGGGACACATGCTCACACACACACACACACACACACAGAGAGAGACTAGAACTTTTGACATTAGAAAAAATTAAAATTTAAAAAATAGAAATGTATTCTCGTGAATAAAAAACAAACCCGGGATGTATTAGTGTCAAGTATTTCCAAAGATTGACAAAACAAACAAACAAACATAATAAAACCATAAGCCAGACAGGGCTTGGTAAACCACAGCATGAGAGCCACACTGGGGCAGCCTGTTCTTTACGTACTGTCTGTGGCTTGCTCTGCAGCGAATCCCTGAGGCAGTTGAGAGAGAGAGAGAGAGAGTCTCAGATCCCACATGTTTACCAACATAACTTTGTCTAGAGAGGCTAACCAACCTATTTTATGAAGCCAATATATCTTTGATCTAACAAAGGACCAAAATAAGCAAAAACTGTCAGCAAGTAATTATAAGTGAGCTTAGCTATTTAAAAATTCAAAACAAGCCATGAATGGATGGATGGATGGATGGATGGATGTGTGGGTGGATGGATGGGTGAATGGGTGAATGGGTGGGTAGGTGGGTGGATAAGTGGGTGAGTGTGTGGGTGAGTAGATGGATGGATGGATGGATGGATGGACAGGTGGTGGACAGGTGAATGGATGGATGAGTGTGTGAGTGGATGGATGGATGGGTAGATGGAAGGATATGTGGGTGGGTCGGTGGGTAGGCAGGTGAATGGATGGGTGAGTGAGTAGATGAATGGATGGATGGATAGATGAATGAATGGATGGATGGATAGAAGGATGTGTGTGTGGGCAAGTGGATGTATGAGTGTGTAGGTGGGTGTGTGGGGGTGGGGGTGGGGGTGGGTATGTGGGTGAGTGAATGGACCGGTGTGTGGTTGTGTGGGTGGGTAGGTGAGTGGATGGATAGATGGATGGATAGATAAATGGATAAGCAATTGTTCAATCCTCCTAGCACTTTCCTAACTCCCAGTCTCTACCTCTTAGGAACATTTGGTCCTTTTCTATGAATATAATGTTTTTGTTACTCAGTCTCTCTATTCATTTACTATGCTGAATGGGAGACAAACCTGACTGAGCTGCCTGATTTCCCAGTCACCTCCCAGTGCCTCCTAGAGCTGAAACAGAGACATCACTCATTTCTAGACACCCGGACACATGGGAACTTTTCTGAAGAGACTCCTTGGAGTTTTGCTTTCCTTTTTTTTTTATTTATTTATTTTTTTTTAAATTTTCAGCGTGTCACAGCTTTGTTTACTTACATGTATGCCTGTGTATGTCTTGTGTACAATACCCTTGGAGGCCAGAAGAGGGCATGGGACTGGATCCTCCTGGACTGGAGTTAACAGTTATGAACACCCTAGTGGGTGTTGCGAATCAGGCTCCTGTCCTTGGGAAGAGCAGGCAGTTCTCTTAACCACTGAGCCACCTCTACAACTCCCTCTTGCCCCTGCAACCGCCACCACTGTTTTTGAAATGAGGTCTCATTGAAGCCCTGGATGGCCTGGAACTTGCTATGTAGACCAGATTGGCCTGGAACTCACGGATATCCACCTATCTCTAGTGATATGGGCTTAGAATGTAGTTCAGCTGGTAGAGTGACCACCTAGCTTGTGCATAACCCTGGGTTCAACTTCCTGCCCTGAATAAACCTAGCATGGTGGCATATGCCTGCAGTCACAGCACTTAGAGGGTAAAGGCAAGAGGTCCAGAAGTTCAAGGTCATCCTCCTCTCAACAGAGAATTTAAGGCCAATGTCCAGCCCAGAGATTCATGAAACCATATCTCAAATAATTATATTAACAATAATAATATAAAAATTGAGGCCAGGGCCTGGTGTGATTGCACACAGCATTCAGGATGCAGAGAGGCTGTCCTCTGTGAGGTCAGCTGAGGCTACATAATGAGATCCTGTCTCAAACAAAAAGACTGGATAGTTTCTATTCAGAAATATGCATGTATGTATATATATATATGTACATATGTATATATATATATGCATATACATATGCCTATGTACATACACAGACACAGACACACAGAGACATGCACACAATTACAAACAGTGAAAAAAGAGTCCATGAATTGGAAAGCAGAGAAGAGCAGGATGTTGTAATTATATTAATCTCAAAATTAAACAACAAAACCCAGCAGAGCCTGGTGTGGGCACACACACTTTCGACTCCATTTTACCACATACCCACATAGACAAACACACACATACACTAAAAAAAGACTTATTTGGGGGCTAGAGAGATGGCTCAGTGGTTAAGAGCACTGACTGCTCTTCCGAAGGTCCTGAGTTCAATTCCCGGCAACCACATGGTGGATCACAACCATCTGTAATGGGATCAGATGCCCTCTTCTGGTGTCTGAAGACAGCTACAGTGTACTCACATTAAATAAATAAATAAATAAATAAATAAATAAATAAATAAATAAATACAAAGACTTATTTTTGTATGTATGTATGTGAATGTATGCTGTGGTGGGGTGCTGTGTGTCTGTGGAGCCCAGAAGAGGCAGCTTCCAGACATGAAGGGATCAAACTCAGGTCCTTGGCAAGAGAAGCGGTCACTTTAAGTACTAAGCCACCTCTCCAGCCCCAGTCAAATGAAAAAGTTAGTGAGGCCAGATGACTGTGTTGGCACGCAAGACTGTCCTCTGAGCTACTGGACAGCTGAGGACAGATGGTGGCTTGGGTCCAGGGATTTGCAACCAGCCTGAAGAACACAGTGAGACACCAGCTCAAAATAAAGTAGAAATTTCAATAAATCCTAGTGATGTTATCGTCACATAAGCCCCAACTTGCAGTCAGCCCTCCCTGAACTGCCCTCAGCAGGGATGGAGACGGGGTGCTTTTATGGGTGCAGAACCAGCTGCGGCCCTGAGTCCCGACAGAAAAGCAAATAGAACAGACCTGATTCTCAGGACAGTGACAAGGTCACTACTCTCCAGTGGAAATAAGGACCTGATGGGAATTAAGATAATGATAATGTCCCAGCAGTCTGGAAGGCAGAGGCAGGCAGATTTCTGAGTTCAAGGCCAGCCTGGTCTACAGAGTGAGTTCCAGGATAGCCAGGGCTATACAGAGAAACCCTGTCTCAAAAAAAAAAAAAAGATAATGATAACGAGTATTTAATTAGTTATATTTTGAGCAATAAGGTTACATATAGCCTAGGCTGACCTTGAACTCCTGACCCTTGGGCCTCCAGTTCTAAGTGCTGGGATTCCAGACAAGCTCGCCAGGGCTGGGCAAGCAGCCTACTGAGCACCTGTTTCAATTCTCCAGGTGACAGAAGCTGCCTGAGACCAAAGGCCCCAAGGCCTTTTCCCTTTCTTGGTCAAAACCACTGGGAAATATCTGAAGAACGCTTTACCTTAGATTTTCGTTTTTCCCACATCGAGACACTCTCCTGAGTGATCTGAGGAACGTAAGGAGATCTACAGCTCAATGTCAGGCTTCCAAAGAAAACAGCTGTGACAGGCCCATCACTCCTCAGTGACCTCTGCAGAGACAAGAAGAACCTCCCCCAGATGGCATGAAACCGCTTCCCTTAAGGCAGTGGCTCTGACCCAAGGATAGTTTGTACACTCATGACATCCAGTGGTAAGAGGGCACACGTGCGGAAAGAACTACCATTTCCACACACGTGTTTTCTTTTTCATGCAAGACCCAGGGTGTCACCACAGATGCCTGGTCTCTAGATGGCGGAGGGATGATGGGCAGATTGAGGGTGCCCAAGGAGAGAGGGCACCCAACCTACTGAGCACCTATTTTAATAGTGGCTCTATCATCTCCAGGAGACCTTGGACCGCCTATCTCAAGAGTGAGCAGATGTCTAGAAAAAGGTGTTTGGAAATGTAAGAAATTTGCATTCCAGCCACTTAGTTATAGTGAATATAACTGAATATAGAGAAAGCAATTTTAAGAAAGTGTATGACTGGGCCTGGAGAGATGGCTCAGTGGTCAAGAGCACTGACTGCTCTTCCAGAGGTCCTGAGTTCAATTCCCAGGACCCACATGGTGGCTCACAACCATCTGTGATGGGATCTGGCACCCTCTGCTGGTGTGTCTAAAGACAGCTACGACGTACTCATATAAACAAAATAAATAAATCTTTTAAAACAATTGTGTGATTGGGGCTGGGGGAGGGGTTCAGTGGTAGATAGTGGGCTGAGCATTAGGCCCAGGCCCTGTTCATCTAGTATCTGCCCTGATTTTGTCATATTGAGGTAAAATTTGCATAGGGTAGCATAACATTAACCCCCCCCCCTTTTTTTTTTGATGGTACTGGAGACAAAATGGGCATGGAGATTCTGCCGTGGGGTGTGTTGATGTCAAAGGATAACTTTGTGGCCTCAGGACTTTCCCTAACCTTTATGTGGGTCCCAGGAGGGAAGAATTCAGGGTGTCATGCCTGTGTGACAAGTACCTTTATCTGAAGAGGCCTCCTGTTGTTTTTGAGAGATGATCTTTCAGTATAACTCAAACTGGCTTTGAACTCACAGTGTATCACAGACCGGGCCCAAACTCCTAATCTTCCTGCCTCGTGCTCCAGAGAACAGGGATCAGGGCACATGTCACCACACTAAGCTGGCATTAACCCTCTTGGAGGACAGGTCAGTTGGTAGAGCTCTCTTGCTGGCATGAAAGAACCTTGGGTCAGACCCCTGGCACCTCCTTCATTCTGTGTACACTAGTAATCTCAGGGTCAGGGAGGCTTCTCTGACTCTTCTGGGGCTGGCTGCTTTCTCTCCTGCTCCCTCAACTGTGATCTCTCTGCTTCTCAGTCACAGTGATTCAGCCCCTCTCCCTCTCCCTCTCCCTCTCCCTCTCCCTCTCCCTCTCCCTCTCCCTCTCCCTCTCCCTCTCCCTCTCCCTCTCCCTTTCCCTCTCTCTCTCTCTTCTCCACCTCGTGTGTTTTATGCCTGGGAATCTTAAAAGTTTCACCCCCTGCCGGGTGGTGGTGGCACACACCTGTAATCCCAGCACTTGGGAGGCAGAGGCAGGCAGATCTCTGAGTTCGAGGCCAGCCTGGTCTACAGAGTGAGTTCCAGGACAGCCAGGGATACACAGAGAAACCCTGTCTCGAAAAAAACCAAATCCAAAAAACCAAAAAAAAAAAAAAAAAAAAAAAAAAAAAAAAAAAATCCACCCCTGTCACCCTGTCCAGCAACCTTATTTCCCAAGCAGAGTCTACTGGGGCCAGGGACCCTCAGTGCAGACATTCAGGTTCCCATGTGATTTAGGGAGCTGGGGAGCTGAATTCACATAAATAGCATTAGAACCAGTCCACAGCACTCAGCAGAGGCAGGCCAAACTCTACAAGTTTCAGACCAGCAAATGCTACAAAATGAGACCCTTTCTCATTGAAGGAGGAAGACGGAGCCACCACCACCACCTCTGGGAATGTAGTGCACTGTGATCCGGCTCCGGGCACAGCCTGACACCCAGTTTACTGGTCCTGCATGTTTTATGTGCATGGAATCACACACCAGCAGCCTCCATGCCTGGCTTCTTCCGCTCAGCACG
>NC_067474.1:165451833-165461833 GCF_947179515.1 Apodemus sylvaticus
CATTTCTCTAACGCGTCTATTCAGACCTTCCGGGTCACTACGTGGTCATGTTTCCTTTCCTTTAAAAGGAAAATGTAATGAGGGGAAATACTGGGCGCAGTGTACAGGAAAGTATCCCCAATTTGGAATCCACAAAGAATGCAGGCCACTTGTCATAAAGGAAAGTTCCAGAAAACTGTAGCTGACCCTGGGAAGCTCCCATTAGGAATACATTAAAAGTTTCAGACAAGCTCCCCAACAGACAGACACAGACACACAGACACACAGACAACACAGATACACACACACACAAAGACAGAGTCTCATTATGCAGGCCTGGCTGTCCATAATGGTCTACTCACAGTAGACCAGGCTGCCCTTGAACTCATAGCGATCCTCCTCTGTCTGCCTCCACCTCTGCCTCCGCTCCGGCCCCGCCCCCGGCTCCACCTCCGCCTCGAGTGCTGAGAGTGTTAAAACCACCGTGCCTGGTTTCAGAAAAAAGGCCTCCTAAAACATCATATTGTGGTTTTCTGTTCTCCCGGTCTCTCTCTCTCTCTCTCTCTCTCTCTCTCTCTCTCTCTCTCTCTCTGTGTGTGTGTGTGTGTGTGTGTGTGTGTTTGTGCACGCGTGTGTGTGTTCATGAATATTCTATTCGCATATACCCACATTTGTAGGCCAGAGGTCAATGTTGGGTGTCTTCCTCAGTTCCTCCCCACTTAGTGTTTCTCACTGAACTTAGAGCGAGCCGGCTGACCAGTCTGGCTGGCCGGAAAGTCCCAGGCATCTTCTCATTTCGTCACCCACCCTCAGCCCTAGGGTTACAAGTCAAGCTATCACACACAGCTTTTTTACCCCGGAGCTGGGCCTAGTCTACTGACCAGGCCATCCCCAGCCCTCCACCCTTCAAACAGAGAAACACAGTAAGTTCTCTGCAGTCCTGAGAACTGGAGGAGGGGAGGGGCACCCTGCAATGCCCCCCAAACAGTGACTTCCCCGAAGCAGCCAGCTGCCCCAAATCAGGAATGCAGAACCCTGGGGTGATTACAGCCCCCATTTGAAAGACTAGATGAAAACTGCCTCCTGCCAAAAGCAGGCGGCTTTTTAATTAGCACACCCCCCCCCAGGGCTGAGAATAGTTTCCCAGTGATGGAGTGGGAAGTGTCTATGACCTCAGGGCCAGCAAGGAGCAGACTCTAGAAGCTCCTGCACTTGTAGGAGCAGGAGGCAAAACTCAGGAAGCCCCAGTGTAATTGATATAATTGTATCTTTTATTGTTTACTTATTTTTTTTGTTTTGTTGTTTGTTTGTTTGTTTTGAGACGAGATTTCTCTGTGTAGCCCAGGCTAACCTCAAACTCCCAGATTCACCTGCCTCTGCCTCCTGAGTACTGGGATTGAAGGTATGTGCCACGGGGTCTGTCTTAATTTTATTTATTTATTTATTTATTTATTTAGAGACAGGATTTCTCTGTGTAGCCTGGGCTAGTCTCAAACTCGGAGATTCACCTGCCTCTGCCTCCTGAGTGCTGGGATTGGAGGCATGCACCACGAGGTCTGTCTTAATTTTATTTATTTTATTTATTTATTTATTAAAGATTTATTTATTTGTTATTTATATGAGTACACTGTCATTGTCTTCAGGCACTCCAGAAGAAGGCATCAGATCCCGTTACAGATGGTGATGAGCCACCACGTGGTTGCTGGGAATTGAACTCAGGACCTCTGGAAGAGGAGTCAGTGCTCTTAACGACTGAGCCATCTCTCCAGACCTAATTTTATTTTTTTAAGACTAGGGTCTCCTGTGTCCCTAGCTTGTCTTGAATTCACAGAGATACACCTGACTCTGTCTCCCTTTTTCTAGGATTAAAGGCTTGGACCACTAAGCCTAGCCAACAACTTTTTTTTTTGTTTTTTTTTTTTTTGGTTTTTTTTGGATTTTTTTTTTTTCCCCCGAGACAGGGATTCTCTGTATAGCCCTGGCTGTCCTGGAACTCACTCTATAGATAGGCTGGCCTCGAACTCAGAAATATGCCTGTCTCTGCCTCCCAGAGTGCTGGGATTACAGGCGTGTGCCACCACCGCCAGCTCCAACTTTCATTTTTTACGTGAAAGGTAGCCACGCTGGTGTACACCTACAGTAGCAGAGACCCAAGAGGTATGATGGAGCCCGCCCTGGGTAACCCAAGGAAATTCTCTTCTCAAATAAAAAGCAAGTCAGATATGGAGCATACCGGAGGCAGAGCCAGAGGATTTTGAGTTCAGAGCTCTGGGTTGGTGGGTTTGTTTTTATTTGGGGTCGGAGGCAGGTTGCTATTGTTGATTTTGTCTTTTAAAAAAGATGTTCTTTTAATGTTATGTGACACACACACACACACACACACAAGCCATGTGAATGCCTGGTGCCATGGGTCCCCATGTAACTGAAGTTACAGACAGTTGTGAGCCTCCATGTGGTTGTTGGGACTCAAGCCTCCTCTAAGGGAGCAGGCACTGCTCCCAAGCACGAAGCCATTTCTCCAGCGCCTGTTTTGGCCTTTTGAGGCAGGTCCTCACGTACCTCAGGCTGGCCTCAGATTCCCTGTACAGCCAAAGGTAAGTATGAACCTCTGAGCTTCCCACCTCACGACTTCACACTGATTACAAGTGTGCAGTGTGCACCACCACGCCTGGTCTAGGTGGTTCTGGGATCGAACCCAAGGCTTCCTGCACACCAGACGAGCACTCTCCTAACTGAGCTACACCCCCAAGCCCTAGGCTGTTAAAGAAAGAAAGAAAGAAAGAAAGAAAGAAAGAAAGAAAGAAAGAAAGAAAGAAAGAAAGAAAGAAAGAAGGAAGGAAGGAAGGAAGGAAGGAAGGAAGGAAGGAAGGAAGGAATGAAGGAAGGAAGGAAGGAAGGAAGGAGGGAACGGCGAGCCGGGCCTACACTCCTGTAATTCCTGCAGTTTGGAGGTTGAAGCAGGAGGATCAGGAATTCAATCCTTGACTAATTATTCTCTCTATATATTTAACTGATATTTAAAATGTCCCCAGGAAGGCCCGGGGATGCATGTAGCTCATTAGCAGCGTACTTGCCAAGCACGTGTGGGGAGGCCTTGGGCTCCACATACAGCAAGAATTTTTTTTTCTCTTTTAATTTTGAGAGTGCTGGAGAGATGGCTTAGCCGTTAAGAGCACTTGCTGTTCTTCCAGAAAATCTGATTTCAATTCTTAGCGGCCATCTGGTGGCTCTCAAGTGTCTCTAACTCCATTTTTAAGGGATCTGATGCCCTCTGCTGGCCACTGTGGACACCAGGCATGCAAACAAAATACCCATCCGCACAAAACAAAATTTAAAAAAAGTTATTTTCAGTTCCTTTTGTTTGGTTTTGTTTGAAACAGGCTCTCTCTATGTGAACTCGAAGTGAGTTCCTGGCAGGCCTGGAGTTCCTATCTTGGAGTATTGTCTCCAACTCAGGGACCCACCAGCCTCCCTCTGCCACCTCTACTGCTGGGATTTTAAGGCCTGAATGACCATATCCAACAAGATTTATTTTATTCTTTTTTAATAAAGATTTATTTACTTATGATACGTAAATACACTGTAGCTGTCTTCAGACACCCCAGAAGAGGGCGTCAGATATCATTATGGATGGTTGTGAGCCACCATGTGGTTGCTGGGATTTGAACTCAGGACCTTCAGAAGAGCAGTCAGTGCTCTTAACCGCCACTGAGCCATCTCTCCAGTCCCAAATTATTTTATTCTTAGCAATGTGTCTGTATATGTGTCTTGTGTAGGCCTGTGCACAGGGCACACAGGCAGAAGGGCAGAAGATGATACTGGATCCCCAGAGCTAGAGTCACGGGTGGCTGTGAACCACAAAACACGTGTCCCGGCGACTGAACTTGGGTCCTCTGCACAAGCAGTACGTACTCCTAACCACTGAGCCATCTCTCACGCCTCTAAAGGCATTTTCTCTTTCAATGTTTTTTTTTTAAATATTACCTTATTTTATGTGTATGGGTGTTTTGCCTGCATGTATGTCTTTGCACCACCTTCATTTGGTGACCACAGAGGCCAGAAGAGGATGTCAGATTCCCTGGAACTTACATTTACAAGCAGTCGCCCAGCAGTGGTGGCCCTTGCCTTCAATCCCAGCACTTGGGAGGCAGAGGCAGGAAGATTTCTGAGGCCAGTCTGGTCTACAGAGTGAGTTCCAGGATAGCCAGGGCTACACAGAGAAACCCTGTCTCGAAAAAAACAAAAAAAAAAAAAAAAAGACTTCAATATTATTCCTAGGCTGGAGAGATGGCTCAGCAGTTAAGAGTAGTGACTGCTCTTCCAGAGGTCCTGAGTTTAACTCCCAGCAACCACACGGAGGCTCATAACCATCTGTAATGGGGTCTGGTGCCCTCTTCTGGAGTGTCCGAAGGAAGCAATAGTGGTGTACTTGTGTATAAAATAAAATGAATAAATCTTTAAAAAAAAATAATAATAACAACAATAATAAAAATAATATTTTCAGACAGTCAAGATCTGCCAGTGTTCTCAACCACTGAGACACCCGAGTGTTTCAGACCCATCTTACAGATGAACAAAATGAGGCTCAGAGGTATTGACCTCCTGAAGCAAATCAGAAGTGGCAATGCCTCAGGCAGGTAATGCAGGCTCCCCAGGATCCGCTGCTTGGAGGTGCCTTCCTCTGGATCCTGAATGCTCACAGATGTCCTCTCACTGGGAGCGCCTGGACCATGGCAGCCCAACTGATTCTTACTGATGCCTGGATGTGTAGATTCAGCCTCCTGCCTCAGTTTCTCCTTAAGCCCAGCCTTGCCTTCACCACTGGCTTGAGTGTCTTTCCTAAGGGACATTCTGTTCACAGGACTCAGGACAGCGAGACTCCACACAGCCTCCAACTCCCTTGCCTATAAACTCCTCCCTCCACCGGCAGGGCGTGGCTCGGGGCGGGGGGAGGAGCATTCTCCAGCACGACCTGGGCAGCCGCTTCCCGCGTGCACAGCACTCTTGTTCCTTCTGTTTGCCAAATGCTGAGTGACCTCTGCCCTGCTGACCACAAAGCCTTTAGGAGCTCAGACGTCACTACCAGGGGAAAGCTCAGTGGTGACTGAGCTGCCTGCCTTTTGAGAACAAAAGGTCAAGCGTGCGCGCGCGCGCGCGCGCACACACACACACACACACAGAGCAATCAGTATGAATAAAGTTGTCATAACATTTGAGGAGTCCCCTAAGTTACAGAAGGTTTTCGGTTGTTTCCTTCATCAGAGTCTATCTATGACGGGTGTCAAAAGCACCATCCTCCTGCCTCAGCCTCACTAGTGTTGGAATTACAAGTCTGCAACATCAAGGCCCTTTGAAAAGGTCAAAGATCTTCTAGAAAACTAAATCATTTTAAAACTTTGGAACGCTTTCAGTCTGCCCAGCCTCGACAGAGGACCCAAGTCTTCCTCAGGCTCCCTCCCAATGCCTAGCTGTCCTGGATCCACGCAGGTCCCTGCTGTGCAGGCACTGTCAGCCACTCAAAGCGTGAGCTTGCCTTGAGTTGGTGCGGCAGCTGACTACAGAGGTTCCCCAGTGGTTATTACCACCGCCCTGGCAGCCCGAGGGGTTAATTGCTGAACACTCACTATGCTGAACACTCACTAAGCTGAACTTTACCCTGCACAGCCCGTGGCCGCCTGACCCCTGGCTCCCAGGCTGTCCTGGGCAAATTTGCACAGCCGTTTCTGCCCAGTCAAAGGAACTTTGGGAAATATGCCCTGGCTAGTGTTTAACGGTCCCTGGGGAGACAAGACAGAAAAAGGCTGAAGATGGTGGACCAATGGGGGGTGGGGAGGGAGTGCATTTGGCATATCTCCAGAGTCAGGGTCTTCTCTGCACACCCAGGGAACAAATTTTTTTTTAAAGATTTATTTATTCATTTATTTAATGCATATGAGTACACCACTATTACTCTCTTCAGACACGCCAGAAGAGGGCATCAGACCCCATTACAGATGGTTGTGAGCCACCATGTGGTTGCTGGGAATTGAACTCAGGACCTCTGGAAGAGCAGTCAGTGCTCTTAACCGCTGAGCCATCTCTCCAGCCCCCAGGGAACAAATTTTATCTGTTGGCTCTCAGAACCAATCAGGTGTTTGGAGCCTGAGGTAAGATCATGGCCAGGGGTGTACACCAGAGTAAAACCATGCACCTTGTGGGTCTGACATAAAATAGAAGAAGAAAGGAGGGGTGGGTCCCAGCATGCCCTTCTAGATCAGGCCTCCAGGGACCAGAAGACCTCCCACTTTTAAAAAGCTCTATAACCAGGCCAGGGAGAAGATCAGTAGTCTGATGACCTGATTTCAACTTCCCAAAAGTTGTCCTCTGACCTCTGATCTCCACATGCACACCATGGTACATGTGTGTGCACACATACACACAAGGAATAAATGTAAGTATATTTTTAAATATTTTTGAGAAAGACTGGGCAGTGATGGTTTTTTTTTTTTTAAGATTTATTTATGTAAGTACACTGTCGCTGTCTTCAGACACCAGAAGAGGGCATCAGATCCCATTACAGATGGTCATGAGCCACTATGTGGTTGTTGGGATTTGAACTTAGGACCTCTGGAAGAGCAGTCAGTGTTCCTAACCGCTGAGCCATCTCTCCAGCCCGATGGTACACATCTTTAATCCCAGTGCTCAGGAGGCAGAGGCAGGTGGATCTCTAAGAGTCTGAGGCCAGCCTGGTCTACGAAGAGAGTCCAAGACAGCCAGAACTATTCAGAGAAACCCTGTGAAAGAAAATAAACAACAACAAAAAATTATTTTTGTTTTTTAATAGAGTCTCATTAGGTACTTCTGGCTGGTCTGGACTCATTATATTGCTATATATACCAGGATGGTCTTGAACTCAAAGTGCTTCACCAAATTACTGGGTTTAAAGATGCGTGCCAGCATAATTTCATGTACATATGATACTTTCTAGTTTTTGTCTCTTAACTTTTTGCTTTGATTTATGTTTAGTTGCGCGTGTCTGCTTGTCTGTATGCGGTACCAACATACAAGGGGCTTCTTGCCCCTCCTCTCTCTCTCTCTTGTCTCTCTTACTTCCTTAGCTTCTCCCTTACCCTCTAGGGTTCCTCCCTCCCCTGCCCCCCCCCCTCCACGTGGTCATGGCCGGCCTCTGCTTCTCTACTCTCTCCTTCTCTCTGCCTTTCTCTGCCTCTACTACCCTCTTAACTCCCCTCCCCATGCCCTGAATAAACTCTATTCTATACTATACCATCACGTGTCTGGTCCCACAGGGGAAGGGATGCCTCGGCATGGGTCCGCTGAGGCGCCCCCTTCCCCCACACTGCCATAGAACATATTCTTAACGCCTATCTCTCTTTTTATGATCA
The DNA here is from genome assembly GCF_947179515.1 of Apodemus sylvaticus. Classification (NCBI taxonomy): domain Eukaryota; kingdom Metazoa; phylum Chordata; class Mammalia; order Rodentia; family Muridae; genus Apodemus; species Apodemus sylvaticus. The sequence goes on from NC_067474.1 coordinate 165,459,195, forward strand.
TAACAGGCTGAAGATGTCGGAAACTTTTCTTTTTAGGTAGCAATCTCTCAAATGCTCGGCATGGGTTCTGGCTAATGCCTTTGTTCTATATTTACAGGAAGTAAGGCTGCCTGTTAAGGGAACCCTCTCTGCCTTCCCCTGAGGTGCTGAGCTAAACCTCTGACTGATTTCTTTCTTCCTTTTTCTTTCTTTCTTTCTTTCTTTCTTTCTTTCTTTCTTTCTTTCTCTCTCTCTTTTTTTTTTTTTTGGTTTTTTCGAGACAGGGTTTCTCTGTGCAGCCCTGGCTGTCCTGGAACTCACTCTGTAGACCAGGCTGGCCTTGAACTCAGAAATCCGCCCGCCTTTGCCTCCTAGAGTGCTGGGATTACAGGGGTGTGTCACCACTGCCGCCGGCTGTTCTTTTTTTTTTTTTTTTAAGATTTATTTATTTATTTTATTTGTATGAGTACCCTGTAGCTATCTTCAGACACAACAGAAGAGATCCCATTGTGGATGGTGGTGAGCCACCATGTAGTTGTTGGGATTTGAATTCAGGACTTATGGAAGAGCAGTCAGTGCTCTTAACCGCTGAGCCCTGGCCTCTGCAGGTACCTGTGCTCGCTCACAGTGCCCTGGCACCCGCCAGCCCCTTCCCTCAACACACAGGTGAGCAAGCTTTTGCCGGACTCTGTCCGGGACAGATCTTCCCAGGAAAGGGTTAATACCAAACCATCTCCTCAGACAGCTCTCAAGTCTCCCATTCTCAACACCTTCCCTGTGAAGCTGGGAGGAGCCAGGCGAAGCGGAGTCCTGCAAGAGCCAGAATTCTGCAGTTCCAATCGAAGCACCTTTGAGCTGACGGGACCAGCTGTGATAATCTTAGAAGAACAGGAAAGGGAGCCGGGCGGTGGTGGCGCACGCCTCTAATCCCAGCACTCTGGGAGGCAGAGGCAGGTGGACTTCTGAGTTCGAAGCCAGTCTGGTCTACAGACTGAGTTCCAGGATAGCCAGGGCTATACAGAGAAACCCTGTCTCGAAAAAATCAAATCCAAGCTAAAAAAAAAAAAAAAAAAAAAAACCTGACTGGTATTCCAGAGGTCCTAAGTTCAAATCCCAGCAACCACATGGTGGCTCACAACCATCTGTAATGGGATCTGATGCTCTCTTCTGGTGTGTCTGAAGACAGCTACAGTGTACTCACATTCATAAAATAAATACAATCTTTAGAAGGAGGAGGAGGAGGAGAAGATTTTATAGCACCCGCAGAAAAGGCCATTCTTCCTGTGACACAAATGAGCAAAGAGGAACCCATACAGAGCAAGCTGGGCTGGGTGATGTACGCCTTTGATCCCAGCTCCTTAGCAGACAGAGCCAGAGCAGTTCGAGGTCAGCCTGGGCCCAGATCGGGCTACACAGAGAAACTCTGTCTTGGGGGTAGGAGGAAGCTTACTCTTTCTTGCTCCTCCCTTTCTCCACGTGGTCATGGTGGGCCTCTACTTCTCTACTCTCTCCCTCTCTCTGCCTTTCTCTGCCTCTGCTACCCTCTTAATTCCCCTCCCCATGTCCTGAATAAACTCTATTCTATACTAAAAAAAAATAATAAATAAGGAGAGAGACAGTCCCACGCACAGATGTGCATTTCTGATGTTCCCTGACTTCTGCTAGCCTAACAATGGCACCATGCCCAGATTAGCAAACTGTGCTTTGGGCACAGATTCCAGAGATCTGTCCTGTAGCAACATCACATACTCAACGTCTTTGTTGTAGCCTTGCATATCAGTGGGAAAATTGGGGAACACCTTAAATGACCATCAGTTGGATAGTAACATGGTATTTCTGGACAGAAACTGTGTATTATGTTCAGACTATGATTCTGAGCCCAGCCCTGAAAATGAACAAAAACTCAGTCATAGTGACACAGTTGTAATCCAAGCCCTTGGGAAACAGAGATGGGAAGATTGCCACGAATTCTAGGTCAGTCTGGGTTATATAGTGAGACTTTGTCTCAAAAAACAAACAAACAAACAATAACACCTGGGGTTAGGTGTGGTGGGACATACCTTTAGTCCCAGCACTCAGAAGGCAGCGGCAGACAGATCTCAGTGAGTTAAAGACCAGCCAGGTATAATAGGAAGTTTGAGGCTATCCAGACTAGCCTCAAAATTGCTATGTAACTGAAGCTAACCTTCAACTCCTGATCCCCCTGTCTCTACTCCCAACAGCTGGTATTATATATCAGTGTGTGCCACCATGTCCAAAAATATTTAAATTTAAAAAGTAAAATAAAACCCAGGCAGTGGTGTCACATGCCTTTAATCCCAGCACTTGGGAGGCAGAGGCAGGCTGATTTCTGAGTTCAAGGCCAGCCTGGTCTACAGAGTGAGTTCCAGGACAGCCAGGGCTACAAAGAGAAACCCTGTCTCAGAAAAAAAAAAAAAAAAAAGATTTATAAAAAAACCAAAAACAAAAAACAAACAAAACAAAACCACATCTGTAAAGGGATCTGAGGCCCTCTTCTGGTAAGTTGGAAGACAGCTACAGTGTACTTATAAATAAAATAAATAATAAACCTTTTTTAAAAAATGAAACTTTGTTGCCACAATTAAGCACAGTATACCAATGAATGAAAATAAATTCAACTCATACAAGGAGCTCTATAG